>NC_062534.1:24884969-24889969 GCF_022655615.1 Tachysurus fulvidraco
TCAGAGTCTTGTATATTTGATATTAAATCGCTTAAATCACTGGTACGTTACTATAGTAACAGCTTCCTCGCAGTGGTAGGAGTTTTAGTATCGAGTGTTTACAGCCGCTGTAACGTAAGTGATAAGCGATAAGTGTTTTTGCTAGCTGACGCGCTAATGCTAGCTATAACTCAGGTGTATACGGATGAGAACAAACGAATCATGTGCTATAATTAATTACTCATTTATACTCCTAAATCTTTTTAGAAACATCATGCGGACATCATGCGTCGTAACGAGAGCAAGGCCGCGGATTTATCAGAAGCTATTCAGCAAGCGCATTCATCACAATAACAGTTTTAACGTCAGGGATGTGAAGGACGAATTATTTCATCCGCTCGGATAATTAATCCGATTCATCCGTTCTGACCCTGAACTGAGCTTCAATTTACCCCTGATGGATTTGGTCCTCTGTTTGTGATCCGCTACGATGACGTCGCACAGCGCAGAAGACTGTAAAGATTTATTTTTGTCTGTAAGGATTATCACACCTCCAAAGAGCTGCCACTTCTCCACCTGTATGTCGAGGTATTCCAGAGAAAGCCATTGTCTCAGTCTGAAGCACTACAACAGGTAACGTCTTCCCCTGATGCCCTGCGCTGCACCGAGCATCTGTCGAGGAGACGTAACGTTTGTTTGGATCCTGAGCTTGTGTCATCTCGTCTCAGAAGCAGTGTCACGCTGTTTCCAGCTATAGCTTTAGGAGAGTCAAACACAGCGCGGTGACACCGGCTTCCTTCTGCTGTTTTACTAGGGATAATAATAATAATAATAATAATAATAATAATAATAATAATAATAATAATAATAATAATGATGAATGTGTTTGACTCACTAATTGACTCTGTATTTGACTCAAGATTCAACTCAATATTTGACTCAGTATTTGACTCAATTTTAGCTCACTGATTTTTTTTGGTAAACAAATGTCTCAAAAACTGCTTGACATGACACGTGTATATATATAGATAGCTGGGGCACGGTGTCTTAGTGGTTAGCACGTTCACCTCATAACCTCCAGGGTCGGGGGTTCGATTCCCACCTCCACCTTGTGTGTGTGGAGTTTGCATGTTCTCCCTGTGCCTCGGGGGTTTCCTCCGGTACTCCGGTTTCCTCCCCCGGTCCAAAGACATGCATGGAAGGTTGATTGGCATCTCTGGAAAATTGTCCGTAGTGTGTGAGTGTGTGAGTGAATGAGAGTGTGTGTGTGCCCTGTGATGGGTTGGCACTCCGTCCAGGCACAGGCTCCCCGTGGCACAGGCTCCCCGTGACCCGAGAAGTTCGGATAAGCGGTAGATAATATAATATAATGAATATAAATATATATATATACACACGTATGTATATAGTCATGTGAAACATTTCGGACGCCCTGTTAAATATTCAGTTCTTTATTAAGAAATAGTTTCTAAACTTGTTTTTATTCGTACCTGTAGGTGAAAATCGTGTAATTGCATGTAAAAAAAAAAAAAAATCACTTTTTTTTAAACAAAAGAAATCAAACAAAAATGAGTATTTGATCTGAGGAATAAATTAGTTAGTACACCCTGTGCCCTGATAGCTAGCGTTTCCCTCTTTGGCTGTTTACACCAAACCTTCCCTCTCTTATGGTGTCCAAATAATAATGATTAAAAAAAAAAAAACATAGGCTACCACGAGGTGTACTAAAAAGGCGTAATATATATACGTATATATATAATAGGTACATGAGAATGTTTTGTTGTAACGTTCCTCATTAAATTAAATTAAAATAACTTCTAGATTTAAGTTCATGACCCTTTGTTCATGAATCTTTTATTTTTAATTCAGTGAATTTTATTACAAGTCATTTTCCTAATATAAATATTAACAGAACTTTTATTCTTAAATGTTAAATGAATATAATGAACTTTCATGTGTAAATTAACATATCTGTTTAATTCAGTTCTGTATTTATGAGGATTTTTCCCTCATTTCGATATTAACAGAACTTTCTGACAGGAATTTTTGGTCTTAATGTGTCGACTGTGAACACGACGGACTTTCCGTAACGCAAACGCGATGTAACTTTTGTACGTACGTTGTTGTAGTTTTTATGACCATGAATTATAAAGTAAAATCGTTTAAACGGTTATCATTAGTGTATCGTTAGCGTACCGTTAGCGTATCGTTAGCGTTATCCCGCCTAGCGACCTGTGTGATGTAGGTATAAAGAACAGAACTCAGGCTGAATTTCATACAGTGAGGAACACATCAGCTGGTGTTTCGCCTCCGTCTATCGTGTGCTGCGGTTTTCACGTCGCTCATCGTTTTCCTCTGCTATGTTTTTTTCGTGTTTTTAAATATACTTGTCAATTGAATCGACGTTCCCACTTGTACGTACTCACACGTGTGAGAAAGCGTAAACATTTTATTTTCTCTGGAGTGATGTGTGACAATGAGAATGTAGACCTGGGAGGATCTGACAGTAATTCTCAACATGCCGTGTGTGTGTGTGTGTGTGTGTGTGTGTGTGTGTGTGTGTGTGTGTGTGTGTGTGTGTGTGTGTGTGTGTGTGTGTGGATAGATCTCACTCATGGGATTTGAAATGGAATCCACGGACACACGGTGATGAGTTTTCGGTGGCATCACAACACCTTTCCTTTCTGCTGGATATTAATATGACGGAACCCGAGAGATGAATTATTTATTTCTCGGCGCTGTGTGTGTGTGTGTGACAGATTTGCTACGTTTGCTAAAAAAACACCAAAGTTGTGCTTCGTGTTTGATGGAAAACGGTTTACGTGGACGATCATCAATCCTAAGAAGAAGAAAAAAATGCATGAAAACAAATCAAACAGAAGAACCGAACTTCACTTGACCCACTGAACCTTAATGCCCTGGCAACGTGTTTATGTTCCACACCGTTACATCTCATCACTGTATGGATGACTTGGTGGTTCCTCACAGGGACCTGTTAAAGGTTCTACACAGAACCCATCACCAGGGGGTTTTTATACAACAGTTTCCACAGGCTTCTAAAACCAGGTTGGACTTTTGGATACAGGTTTGATTTGGAACTTTCTTGGGTTCCAAACATAAGAACCCGTGTTCTGTGTGTCACAACAGGGCTGAAGTCTTCACTACAAACCCCAAACTACTCTCCTAATACCTATCAGGTTACTCTCTCTCTCACTCACTCATCTTCTACCGCTTTATCCGAACTACCTCGGGTCACGGGGAGCCGAGGTAGTTCAGGCGTCATCGGGCTTCGAGGCAGGATACACCCTGGACGGAGTGCCAACCCATCACAGGGCACACACACACACACACACACACACACACACACACACACACACACACACACACACACACACACACACACACACACACTACGGACAATTTTCCAGAGATGCCAATCAACCTACCATGCATGTCTTTGAACCGGGGGAGGAAACCGGAGTACCCAGAGGAAACCCCCGAGGCACGGGGAGAACATGCAAACTCCACACACACGAGGCGGAGGCGGGAATCGAACCCCGACCCTGGAGGTGTGAGGCGAACGTGCTAACCGCTAAGACACCGTGTCCTCCATCGAAAAATGATTTACACAGATTTCACAGAACCTGAATGAAGCACATAAAGGATTTTTAGGCTGGATTTTTTAAAAATTTGCATTTCAGTGAAAAATTTAATTAATTAATTACTTTTTGACCCAGACTGCCCCCGAGGTTAAATTCCGCTTGTTAAATCTTTTATGAAGTGCAGATTATTCGCTTTCTGAGTTTTTCACATGCTCTGACCTCTTAATTATTCATCGCAGGGCGGAGAGGAAATTTTTCCTGAATTTTTTTTTTCTGCAGTTTTTCTGTTTTTGTTGTTTAATGTTTTCATGTGTAAAGAAAAAAAAAGCATTTATTTACTAAATGATTAAAAAAAACAACAGAAATTATAATTCAAAATATAATTCATAAATTATTTTATAAAACTCAATTTCAAATCTAAACAGTCGGGAAAAAGAAAAAAAAAGAAATTATAACAGTAATCGACTCGAGATATGCATTTTAAAATAAAATAAAAAACAAAAATCTAAATTCTAAATTTATTATAAAATGTATTAAGTTTCTTTTCCTATGTAAATACATATATATTGCATGTATATATTTTACCATGGGGGCACGGTGTCTTAGTGGTTAGCACGTTCGCCTCACACCTCCAGGGTCGGGGGTTCGATTCCCACCTCCGCCTTGTGTGTGTGGAGTTTGCATGTTCTCCCCGTGCCTCGGGGGTTTCCTCCGGGTACTCCGGTTTCCTCCCCCGGTCCAAAGACATGCATGGTAGGTTGATTGGCATCTCTGGAAAATTGTCCGTAGTGTGTGTGTGTGTGTGTGTGAGTGTGTGAGTGAATGAGAGTGTGTGTGTGCCCTGTGATGGGTTGGCACTCCGTCCAGGGTGTATCCTGCCTCGATGCCCGATGACGCCTGAGATAGGCACAGGCTCCCCGTGACCCGAGAAGTTCGGATAAGCGGTAGGAAATGAATGAATGAATGAATGAATGAATGAATATTTTCCATTGGCTGAGCTACATGACGGTGTGGCCTGGTCTGGCCTAATGGTTGAAGGAAAACAAAAAAAGGAAAGGGGTCAATTTTTGGAGGTAAAATAAACAATAAACATTTGTTTCTTAAAGGAAGAAGAAAATACAGAGTTGAAATGTTCTTTATTGCTACAAAAGCCATTGTGCAGAACAAGAAGACTCCACTGTGATCTACTGCAACTGCAACTGGAGATAAATCTTCTGATCCAATCCGATTAACACCTTCTCATTTCTTTAAACGTTCTGCTCTGTCTGAAACACTACGACAGGTAACGTCTTCCACTGATGTGTCCGTCGAGGAGGAGTTACGTTTGTTTGGATCTGGAGCTCGTGTCATTTACATTTACAGCATTTAGCAGACACTTTTATCCAGAGTGACTTACATTGTCTTATTTCAGTTTATACA
>NC_062534.1:24897469-24904969 GCF_022655615.1 Tachysurus fulvidraco
ATTAGCTTTTTTTTTTTTTTTAGCACTTTAAGATGTATATTATATACAAAATGTAAATAAATTACATTCATTCATTCATTCATTACCACTTATCCGAACGTCTCGGGTCACGGGGAGCCTGTGCCTATCTCAGGCGTCATCGGGCATCGAGGCAGGATACACCCTGGACGGAGTGCCAACCCATCACAGGGCACACACACACACTCTCATTCACTCACACACTCACACACTACGGACAATTTTCCAGAGATGCCAATCAACCTACCATGCATGTCTTTGGACCGGGGGAGGAAACCGGAGTACCCGGAGGAAACCCCCGAGGCACAGGGAGAACATGCAAACTCCACACACACAAGGCAGAGGAGGGAATCGAACCCCCAACCCTGGAGGTGTGAAGCGAACGTGCTAACCGCTAAGCCACCGTGACCCCCCTAAATGACATTTAATTATGTTTTATTACATTTAGACTTACCGCTACTACAGAACTACACACAAAAGACTTATTGGAGTCTTACGCAACTATAATTGCTCGTATATTATTTTCTAACGATTATATTTCATACTGTTTGTCTGTAATTAGACTAAATACTAAACTATAGTATACTATAGCTGCTATAGAACTTCTTTTAGTGTTTAGAGAGGTGTTTAGTGTTTACAGAGACACGACCCATGTACTTCTGCTAAGGCTAAAAACACCAATAAAAAAATCTATATAAAACGTAGAAGAAACTGAAACTTCTGTTTCATCACACAGCAATTCTACAGAATTAAGAGAAACGTCTTTAAAAAACGATCAAAGATTTCCGCTGTTTTTTTTTTTAGATTCATGCATCAGTGAGAGCGCTTAATGAATAAAATCCCCACTGATCACACGTAGCTATGGCAATGCAAATTAACACACACACTCACACACACACACACTCACACACAAACACACACACACTCACACACACACACACACACACACACTTACACACACACACACACACACACACACACACACACACACACACACACACACACACACCCTTTCCTGATCAGATCACAGAGGATATCATCAGAACATAGACACATTAACCCAAAACGCAGCACTACTGAATCCTGCACTCTGATTGGTCAGAAAGTGTTAATTAATTCTTTACAGCAGCTCTGACAGACAGCTACAGCGAGTGTATGGAATTAAAAAAAAAACTTCTCTTCCCGTTCTATCAGATCTCTCGCTGAGCGAGTTAACAGGAGTTTTGAACCGTCCCTGAAAGACGACGTGCCGCACGGCTGTGAAATACGATGTTATGATATCGTATGAAATATGAATGGAACGATATTTCTCCATCCGCAAGGGAACGTGTGCAGAGCGCTCGAAAACGGCGTCAGAGGTCTGGGACGGTCTCTCCATCTCAAAGCTTCTCGTCTTTTGTGTTTGTTTGTTTAGTTTAGTTTAATCAGACAGGATGTGAAATCTAAGCTCGTGTTGATTTCTCATTCGGCCGCAGATGAATTTAAAAGCAGACAGATATTAGAAATACATCGAATGAGGTCTCTTTTTAGGGTGAACGCTGGTCTCGGCCTCCGAGGTCACACCTACTCACCGCTGGCTGAACGTCTGCTGCATACGGGACACAGAATTCGAAACGCTTCAGGAGTTTGAACACTGAACACTCTCTCCGCCCATATTGACAAGCCCCGCCCCTTTCTGCTCATTGGCTACACGTTTGTTTTGATTTTTGTTTTGATTTTTGTTCGACTCAGTTTTCTGAAGCATTTCTCAAAAATCAGAGACCCCGAATTTAACGAGTGCCAACAGAGAATGAGGGGCGCTTGGTGTTCGTGACTACGTGTCAATACAGTGGCAAGGCATTCTGGGATTTGTAGTATTAGCGGAGCATGCGGCTAGTCAGCTGTAATGCACATTTGATATGATCTCGCAGGCCAAATATAATTACACCGTGGGCCAAATCTGACACCCCTGCTGTACGTCCTCACGGAAGACGGACGTCGTCGCGTTTATAACCGTGACGATGAGTGCTTATGAGAATCAGTTAACGCTGGAATTTCCGAATGATGTGAAGTTCACGGCTCAGAGACTTAAATATTTGAACGTCGGTCTGTTTTTTTTGTTGAGACGTCGACTTGTGCTCGTGCCCTTAAACATGATGCTGAATAAAACAAACTGAAAGTTTTACATGTCTGTCGGACACCTCGGGCCTCGATCCATGCTGTCAGTCTGAATGTCTGAACACTAACCTAAGGCACTGCACTGTGGGACTTAAACCTGTCGTTTATGTCCCAGGTAGTCCCTTCATTTTAATTTCTCTTTTGCCTGTATCCCAGACGATATTTTAAACACCCGAAGGTCATTGGATGAGTGAAAACCATGTTTTTTGTCTTCTCCTGAGTAACATCTACATGTCAGTTAGCTTCGTGTGGTCCACATCTTCATCCTGGTAGCCCCGCCCCTTGAGCTCATGAAGCATCCAAAAGCCTTGGAGCGAACTCAAACCACTAAAAAAGGAGGATCAATAACGTAGTGTACAGAAGAGACAGTGTAAAAGGTGCAGGGTACAATGTTCTGCTGTGTTTGATGATGAAAGTGATGGACAAACATGTCCTGCAGGGCAGATTTTCTGCACAAGCTCAGGCTCGGTCACATCATGGTGCAGATCATCCATGCAGCCGTGCAGGACTTCAGCTTCGTTTTAGCTAAAGAGCGAAAAAGTAAATCAAAGTCTCAGTGGTGGAGAAAAGCAATAACTGACCTGCCAGCCGAATAGTTATTAGGCTCAGCGACACGCTAACGCAGAGTTTTAAACAGAGAGACATTAGCATGAGCACAATAAAACACTTTAATCCACATTGTCATGTCTATTTAGCCGTGCCGCGTTGCCTATGGCAGCATGGAATCCTTGTTGTCGTTTGTAATGTCGTTTGTGGACGTCGCTCGGCCCTTCAGCTCGGCTGTGGACATCGTTCGGCCCTTCTGCTCGGCTGTGGACGTCGTTCGGCCCTTCAGCTCGGCTGTGGACATCACTCGGCCCTTCAGCTTGGCTGTGGACGTCGCTCTGCCCTTCAGCTCGGCTGTGGACATCGTTCGGTCCTTCTGCTCGGCTGTGGACGTCGCTCTGCCCTTCAGCTCGGCTGTGGACATCGTTCGGTCCTTCTGCTCGGCTGTGGACATCGTTCGGCCCTTCTGCTCGGCTGTGGACGTCGTTCGGCCCTTCAGCTCGGCTGTGGACATCACTCGGCCCTTCAGCTCGGCTGTGGACGTCGCTCTGCCCTTCAGCTCGGCCTGTGGACGTCGTTCGGCCCTTCAGCTCGGCCTGTGGACGTCGCTTGGCCCTTCAGCTCGGCTGTGGACGTCACTCGGCCCTTCTGCTCGGCTGTGTATGTCGTTCGGCCCTTCAGCTCGGCTGTGGACGTCGTTCGGCCCTTCTGCTCGGCTGTGGATGTCGCTCGGCCCTTCAGCTCTGCTGTGGACGTCGCTCGGCACTTCAGCTCGGCTGTGGACATCGCTTGGCGCTTCTGCTCAGGTGTGGATGTCGCTCGGCCCTTCAGCTCGGCTGTGGACATCGCTTGGCCCTTCTGCTCAGGTGTGGATGTCGCTCGGCCCTTCAGCTCGGCTGTGGACATCGCTTGGCCCTTCTGCTCAGGTGTGGATGTCGCTCGGCCCTTCAGCTCGGCTGTGGACATCGCTTGGCCCTTCTGCTCAGGTGTGGATGTCGCTCGGCCCTTCAGCTCGGCTGTGGACATCGCTTGGCCCTTCTGCTCAGGTGTGGATGTCGCTCGGCCCTTCAGCTCGGCTGTGGACATCGCTTGGCCCTTCTGCTGTTTTGTGTTTTCTAAGTTAATAAATCCGTTTATTTTTACGCTACCCTGCATTTGGGCCTGTTTTTATCCCCACATCGCTGACAGTTTCAGTATTTAACATTCAGCCTTTTAAACTTTCCAAACACACAAATAAACATATTCTCCAGATCTCAGCAGCTCTGTGGCATGAAACGCTACATCATTTTCTAAAAGTCTGGAAATGTGCCTAGCATCAGTGCTATCAGTGCTAACTGCTTTTTTTTGCTAATGTTCGGTCTTTAATCCCGAATGTAAAAGTTCACACTCCTCCAGTCCTCGCTCATGAAGCCGTGATATTTTCCTTCCTGAAATCTGTCCGTGTCGTGGTGAAGAGTTCATCACAGAAATAAAGCCACATCTAACGGAGTCCGGGGCACAAAGTGGGAGGTTCGGGGGTTCGCTTTTAATATCAGCATCTTAATATTTAATCATTCCTTGCTGCGACTTGAGCTGCAGGGGGAAAAACAGAGATCTCCGACTCCTGCCATGCCTTTGAGTGATTGTAGACGGGGCAACCAGCCAGGATGGCGGAGGCTTCGTTTCAGACTGAAGAATTACATTTGAATTATAAAAAAAAAAAAGCAGGATGAAGCCCCGCAGTCATCGCTTCAGGACACAGAAGTCAAAGGGAATTAGTTAAAGTCTCAGAGCGTCATTTAAAACAGACTAGCATCGAAGCTTGGGAAGGGAAAGCTGCAGACATTTTTAGCTTTACTTTAGCTCTAGGTGCTAGAGGCTAATTTTTATGCTAGCACAATAACAACTAACCCCAAACACAGAGAGAGACGATGAGATCATCACGAAGATAGACAGACTCTTAAAAATGTTATGTTCTTACACTTGGAACATGTTTTAGCTTCAGTTTTAGCATTAATACCGTTACTGTGAGGCTAATTCATGAGTTAGCATGTGTGAGATTAAAGCTAACGGCTAAAGCTCGTTTATGAAAACGCTAGGTCGTGTTTTAGACAGTTTACAGCTTAATTAAAGCGCTTTAGAAATACTACAGAAAAATATTTCTCAGAGTAATAAAAAACGTAAACGAAGATAAAAACGGAATCGGAGGTGAATTGTAGCTAAAAAAAACAACAACATTAAAATAAAATATTTAATCTAAAATAAAATCGACTTGCTTTACTTCGGTTAATCTACACGTTATCGATGTTATACTTCTGCATGACATTTAGCTTTAATTTATATCCAATTTATATCATTTATCTTTTCTTTTTTTTCGAAGAATGATCAAAAGCACAAACGGTGCTTGACTAGCATCCATGCTAACGCTGGACTGAAATTGTCCTAAAGCGATTAATATGAACACATTGAGACCGGAAGTGAACTGTTCTTGCATTTTCTTCTTTCTGTGACGTTTAAGATTTGAATGATGCAACTTCCTGTTGTGGGGGGTTTTACGATGGCTTAGTGGTTAGCACGTTCGCCTCACACCTCCAGGGTCGGGGGTTCGATTCCCACCTCCACCTTGTGTGTGTGGAGTTTGCATGTTCTCCCCGTGCCTCGGGGGTTTCCTCCGGGTACTCCGGTTTCCTCCCCCGGTCCAAAGACATGCATGGTAGGTTGATTGGCATCTCTGGAAAATTGTCCGTAGTGTGTGAGTGTGTGAGTGAATGAGAGTGTGTGAGTGTGTGTGAGTGAATGAGAGTGTGTGTGTGTGTGTGAGTGAATGAGAGTGTGTGTGTGCCCTGTGATGGGTCGGCACTCCGTCCAGGGTGTATCCTGCCTCGATGCCCAATGACGCCTGAGATAGGCACAGGCTCCCCGTGACCCGAGAAGTTCGGATAAGCGGTAGAAGATGAATGAATGAATGAATCTTTTGGTTATTGTAACAAATATTAAATATTAGTGAACGATGAACACGGAGCTTTAAAGCTTCACAACGTGATGATTGTGTGTTTACAGGATTGTGAACTGTGGCCTCTGAAGCCTTCCTTTACTCGGTTCGTAACCACAGTGAGGCGTGAAAAGATTTTTATTTTCCTCTCAGTAAAGATGTGACAGGTTTCAGAAGACGTGTGCGATACGATGCTCGCTCCCAGGAGCCGTGATGGATACATAAGCAGTCACGTTGCTGCCACGTGCAGATCGGAGTCATCCTGTCAGAGGTGCGGCTTCTACAGATACGCGGTGCTTGAGAAAACGGCGTCTCGTCTGAAAGAGGAACTGGAATCGAAGAGGAATCGACCGAGTTTCCCTTTTTTTCCTGTGTGCAATGTTAATGACTACATAATGGCGGAGTTAAAAAACGTCAACCGCTGTGTGTATAATACAGTGTAAATAATATTACATCTGGTGTTCAGTCTAGAGATGAAAACCTCTTCTAAGTGACTCTCTGTGAATCATTTGAAAATGAATCCTTTAAATGATTCATCCTGATTTAATTAGAGATTCGTTCAGTTTGTCTGAATATTTAACATTTCATCTTGACATCTAATTCTTGTGTGTGTGTGTGTGTGTGTGTGTGTGTGTGTGTGTGTGTGTGTGTGTAAATGCTCTGTGATCTGATTGGTCAGAAGGTGTTGATCATCTGGACTCTAAAATCGTTATAGAATCGTTAATAATTTAGTTCCTTATTAAGGCATCATTTATTATTATATTATAGACTCATGTCAGTCAGTACAAGATAAAAGATTCGTGTGTGTGTGTGTGTGTGTGTGTGTGTGTGTGTGTGTGTGTAAAAGCCTCCTGTCTGCTCGATCCCTATACGTCTGACAGCATTTAAACAATTAATGCGTTCTTAAAGATTGCCGACTCCAATCGATTTCCCAGCTCTCTAATTGATGCCTTCTTGATTCCTCGATCCCACTTCCTTCAGATCGTGACCCGGAGATCGATCGAAACCCGCCGTCTTTAAGGACCTATCAATTATTTAAATGTTCTCGGAGGGATCAAGGAATGAAGAGAGAGAAAGAGAGAGAGAGAGAGAGAGAGAGAGAGAGAGAGAGAGAGAGAGAGAGAGGAGGATGAGACACTTTCAGTGTGGGGGTCATTTTTATTGCAGGCTCCGTCATTTAAAAAAAAAACACAGGTGAGCTTCCGTTTTCCGTCGCACACAAAGATCCGATTTCGGCGGCAAGCAACATGTGAACTGAACCGAGAGTTTTTTTTTACACTGTGATTAATATTGTTGTTCTAATCCCTGCTTGTGTACAGTATGAAACTGTCAGAATGTAACGGCTTGGCGAAGAGACTGAACAGTGAAAAGATGACGTGACACGAAAACCGTGACGTAGCCGAACGACGCCGAACAAAAACGGCTCGGTAGATAGAGTCAGGCGGCAAAACGGCGAACATCACGGAAGTGTGCGGCGTAGCGGCGGAGAAATACAACACGTACGTTTATATCTACTGTACGAGCGAATGGCTGGCGACTTTACAACAAATTTAAAAAGAGCATAAAAGATGATAAAGCTGTGAGAGATAACAGAAGCCACTCGAGTTCAGATGGACCGAGCCGAACCTTTTTCCTGACTGATAAAAGTGAACGTTTGAGACGAGCCTAACGACTAACGGAAAGAAACGTGTCTTTATCATAGCTGAAGGGAAGAACAATACGATTGTAGATAAACAAACAAGCAAAAATGCCACACAAGCATAATGATGTAAAGGACAAAGGCATATATTAGTTCTGTGTAACAAAGC
>NC_062534.1:24932469-24942039 GCF_022655615.1 Tachysurus fulvidraco
TGCATGTTCCAGGCTTTGTAAATGAATATTCAAGGATTTATTTTCAAGGACTCGTGTTTCATACATGATGGCACAATATTCTGATATTTAACATGACATCCAAGGACCACAGACAAGTACGCACCATGCCACAGGATGTCCCATCATCGATTTTGGCTGAAGTTAAACAGGAATTTACGAAAACCATCATCTTCGCTACATCATCAGAGCTGACGCTTCCAAAGCATACTGTAGGGAACGAGAAATCTGTATCAGAGCAGAAAGAGAGACAAAGTTTGGAGGTGGCCAGGGACCAAATTTAGGTGATCACTGATCGCAGCCTAATGGTTAGAGAGTCTGACTCCTAACCCTAAGGTTGTGGGTTCGAGTGTCGGGTCGGGCAACGGCTGAGGTGCCCTTGAGCAAGGCACCGAACCTCCCCAACTGCTCCCTGGGTACCGCAGCATAAATGTCTGCCCACTGCTCCGGGTATGTGTTCATGGTGTGTGTGTTCACTGCTGTGTGTGTGTACTTTGGATGGGTTAAATGCACAGAACAAATTCTGAGTACGGGTCACCGTACCTAGCCGTACGTCACGTCACTTTCATGTTTCACACACTTAAACTACGACTCAGGAACCAAGAACAGCAAGTCCTGTCATGTCGTCATGACTGTAGACAGAACACCTGGAGTGTAGACAGAGCATCCTCTCAATGTCATTGCCCTCATCTGGTGGAAACTGATGGGGGAAATTCAACAAGCAAAAAGAACCGAGACGTCCCGCCAGAATGTACCCAATTGAGCAAACTTCCCTCCACCCTCGGACCCAGGGTCATCCAGTGGGTACACATTTCCCACAGCTCAGAACACTCTGGCAAACCAACTTATCACTGCACCTGTCCAGAATTCGTTTTGTTGTCTGCCGTACCCTTCGATGTGACTCCTTAAATATAACTAAATAAAATAACAGGGAAGTTTTGCAGTTACTCTACATTATATTTAGGGGAAGTTTTCCCGGTTGTCTGAGCTGAAAAAGGCAAAAATTTCGTGCATGCATGAAAAGAATGTCTGAGAAGCTCAGCAAAGGAAAGTCTGGAACCTTCGCCTCCACCTTCCGTTTTCTTTTCTCTTGTCTGTCAGTTCAATTCGATTAGAAATGGTTCTTCCCCTTTCTGTCCCTGTCTCTGATAATCTCTCTCTCTTTCTCTCTCTCCCTCTCCATCCCTCACTCCCTTTGTCTCTTTGTCCTAATTGAGTTTAATTCAGTATCATCTCTCACTATTTCTGTCTCTCTCTGTCCCTTTGTCTCCCAAACCCTCTCTCTATTGTCTATGTCTCTCTCGCTGACCCTCCACACACATCTCTTTCTCTGGCCATCCTTCTTTCTCCAGCGATCACTACATCCATCTCAATTCAGTTCAATTCAATTCAGCTGTATCTCTCTCAAACATTTCCTATATCTCTCTTGCTCTTGCCTCCTTTCCAATCCTATCTATCTATCTATCTATCTATCTATCTATCTATCTATCTATCTATCTATCTATCTATCTATCTATGCAGAAAAGCTGAGCGGATGTGGAAGAAGACATTCATTATAGCACCTACTGTTTAAAGACAACAGTAACCTAAAAAAACACTCACAATCTTTTTGCTACTGTCGAGAGACTAACAGACCCCCCCCCCCCCGAGCCAGATTCCCAGTGAAACGCTCTCCGACAGTAAATGCAACGAGTCTGCCTCCTTCTTTTACGACAGGACCAATAATATCAGAAGGGTGATTAGAACATCCTCGAGTCACGCAGAGGTCGGACGGATTCGACCGCGATCACAAAAAGAAGTCACTAAGTTTGTTTTTGAAGCAATTGATAGCAACACTTTGGAAGAAATAGTACAGCACCTTAATCCTCAACCTGCTGTCTTCACACACTTCCCACATCTTTTTTCAAAGTGTGTTCAACTGTTTAGAAGCAGATCTCTTAGAAGCGGTGAACACTTCAATTCTTTTTGGGATGTTTCCAAACTCCCTGAAAACTGCAGTTGTTAAGCCCCTTCTGAAAAAAGTGACGTGACATACGGCTAAGTAAGGTGACCCGTACTCAGAATTTGTACTCTGCATTTAATCCATCCAAAGTGCACACACACAGCAGTGAACACACACACACACACACACACACACACACACACACACCGTGAACACACACCCGGAGCAGTGGGCAGCCATTTATGCTGCGGCGCCCGGGGAGCAGTTGGGGGCGTTCGAGGTTTTGTTTCCAGGTAAAAATTGGAGAAACTTGTCCATGTCTTTATCACAAGCAGGATGGACTGTCGTAATGGTCTCCTCTAGAAGACCTTCCCAAGAAGACCGTTAGACAGCTGCGGCTCTTCGAGAACGCTGCTGCCAGGGTTATGACCAGAGCATATCACACAAGTCCTCAGGTCCTTACACTGGCTTCCAGTTATATTTAGAATTGATTTTAAAGTACTTTTACTCGTTTATAAATCACTCAATGGCCAAGAACCCAAATACATTGCAGATATGCTCACTGAATATAAACCAAACAGACCAGTCAGATCATTAGGATGGAGTCAGTTAGAGATACCAAGGGTTCCCACCAAAACAAGGGGAATCTGCTTTTAGCTATAATGCTGCCCACAGTTGGGATCGGCTTCCAGAAGAGATCAGAGGCGCTAAAACTTTAGGAAGGAGGCATGGCCTGTTTACCTATCAGTCTTAGTGAAGGAGGCGTGGCCTGTTTACCTATCAGTCTTAGTGAAGAGGCGTGGCCTGTTTACCTGTCAGTCTAGTGAAGGAGGCGTGGCCTGTTTACCTATCAGTCTTAGTGAAGGAGGCGTGGCCTGTTTACCTGTCAGTCTTAGTGAAGGAGGAGTGGCCTGTTTACCTGTCAGTCTTAGTGAAGGAGGCGTGGCCTGTTTACATAGCAGTCTTAGTGAAGGAGGCGTGGCCTGTTTACGTAGCAGTCTTAGTGAAGGAGGCGTGGCCTGTTTACCTATCAGTCTTAGTGAAAGAGGCGTGGCCTGTTTACCTATCAGTCTTAGTGAAGGAGGCGTGGCCTGTTTACCTATCAGTCTTAGTGAAGGAGGCGTGGCCTGTTTACCTATCAGTCTTAGTGAAGGAGGCGTGACCTGTTTACCTATCAGTCTTAGTGAAAGAGGCGTGGCCTGTTTACCTGTCAGTCTTAGTGAAGGAGGCGTGGCCTGTTTACCTGTCAGTCTTAGTGAAGGAGGCGTGGCCTCACTATTTTCTTGTCAGTCTTAGTGAATGAGGCGTGGCCTGTTTACTTTTCAGTCTTAGTGAAGGAGGCGTGGCCTGTTTACCTGTCAGTCTTAGTGAAGGAGGCGTGGCCTGTACAACTGTACAATAAAACAAGGAATTTAAAATCATTTTAAAAGTTTTAGATTCCTTGTTTTATTGTTGTGATAATTGTTTTTATGATTCTTTTACTTTCTTTGATGTAAAGCCTTTGAATTACCATTGTGTATGAAATGTGCTATATAAATAACTGCCTATCTATCTATCTATCTATCTATCTATCTATCTATCTATCTATCTATCTATCTATCTATCTGTCTGTCTGTCTGTCTGTCTACAATTGTACAAGCTTTTCTTTCTTTCTTTCTTTCTTTACTTTCTTTCTTTCTTTTCTTTCTTTCTTCTTTGTCTTTGTCTCTCACACACTCACCTTCACTCCTCATGCATCTCCACAGTTCCTGTCTCGTTGTGGGGCTTCAAAGTGTCACACAGAGACTCTGCAGTTCACAGCTCCGCAGCTCAGTGCCGACTTTCACCAGCAAAGAAAAACACAGAATGAAGGGAATAAATAGATTTTTGAAAACTTCTTTATTTGTTTTTTTTTCTCCAGATGAGCCTTTCTTTGAACCGTACAAATGAGCGACCGAACCTGAAATCTGAAGAAAGAAGATTTTTTATCAGAAATGTTTCCGGTTAGATTTGTTAGCATATTTATTAGCCAATTAGATAGTAATAGCAATGAAGATTATTGACATCCTATAAGTATCGAAAAAATCCACTCGTGTTAGCATATGTTAGCTAAAACGTCCATAGCGTGTGGGATTATGGAGACTTTATTACTCAGATTGTAATAAATAAAAATCCACTTAGCTCAAGTTAGCTAGCTCATGTTAGCTACTGTAGCTCATGTTAGGTAGCTAATGTTAGCTACTGTAGCTCATGTTAGATAGCTCATGTTAGCTACTGTAGCTCATGTTAGCCAGCTAATGTTAGCTACTGTAGCTCATGTTAGATAGCTAATGTTAGCTACTGTAGCTCATGTTAGCTAGTTCATGTTAGCTACTGTAGCTCATGTTAGATAGCTCATGTTAGCTACTGTAGCTCATGTTAGCTAGTTCATGTTAGCTACTGTAGCTCATGTTAGCTAGCTAATGTTAGCTACTGTAGCTCATGTTAGATAGCTAATGTTAGCTACTGTAGCTCATGTTAGATAGCTCATGTTAGCTACTGTAGCTCATGTTAGCTAGCTCATGTTAGCTACTGTAGCTCATGTTAGCTAGCTCATGTTAGCTAGCTGTTTCACACTAGTGAATACAGGGCTCTCAAGTTTTGAAGATAGGCAAGCGTGACACCCCCCCCCCTCAAAAAAACAACAACAACAATAATGGAGAAGTAAGGATCACTGAACGCTATTTAGATTTTTTTAATTTCCATTTATTAAAATGCGTGTGTGTGTGTGTGTGTGTGTGTGTGTGTGTGTGTGTGTGTGTGAGTGTGTGACTGGTGTTTATTGTAAGTGTTTGTTGCCTTTTTGGACCCCTTTATCATGTGTAATGTTGCTCCCATATAAAACAGTTCAGCACAAGCCCAGACATTTTTAGGGTCATGATTGAGGACAATGTCCCATCCAGAGACATGATTGAGGACAATGTCCCGTCCGGAGACATGATTGAGGACAATGTCCAGTCCAGAGACATGATTGAGGACAATGTCCCGTCCAGAGACAAGCTGTTTCGTGTTGAGGTTTTGTTCAAACCGACCATCGAAAATATCCTCTGTAATGAATATGTTTTTTTTACATTAGTTGTTGTGTTAAATCTTACCCAGATACAACAGTGCTATTTTCTGATTGGCTGTTGTGTAGCCTCTTTTTTCTGATTGGCTGATAAGTGTCACGCTCGACTAAGAACTGAGACGCGCTTGATTCCTGCCCGTTTCCATAGAAACAGCGGTGAAGACTGATACATTTTGGGTGCTGCAACTTATTAAATATACGATAAATAGTCAAAAATGTTTTTCCGCGTGAGAAATACGACGTGTGGCGAGAGAGCGTGAGAAAAGACCCAAATGCGTGACTGTCGCATTAATGTGTGACACTTGACAGCCCTGTGAATATATATAATACACCATACTAGTATTAGCTGGGACTATCATATTAGCATAGGTTTGCTAACTGTGTAGCCTTAGCACTGGGTACTCAAAGACTTTTGACGATCTGTAGTGAATTCTTCAGCTCAGTTTGGCCACACTTGATGCTAACGATGTTCTTTACGCTAATGATGTTACAAGAACCTGTACAAAATATTCAGTTTTCACCTGGACCCAGGTGAGAGCAATCATCTGCCGTAAAAGTCCAGACGCTGCCATCCGTCAGATTAAAGAACGATAAAGGAGACGTTCATCGTGACGACTTTTTTTGATGAAAACCGTGAGAAACAGTGATGAAAACCGTCCAAAACCAAAACGTGTCATTCCATCTGTTAACTGTCTGGATCGGTGTCCTCGTGAGCAAGAGTTTCAGTCCCTGGTGAGAAAATACATTACATACAGCAGTGAGAGCTGACAGTTACATCAACGCTTCAAAAAAAATAAAGACATGGAGAGAGAGAGAGAGAGAGAGAGGAGAGAGAGAGAGAGAGAGAGGAGGAGAGAGAAAGAGAGAGAATCAGGCAATCAGGCAATTAATGAGGGAAGAGAATCTGAGAACAAAAAAAATCAGAGATTCTGGCTGTTATTTCCAGTGTGTGTGTGAAAACAAGTGGAACGACAGAAGAACCTCAGAAAACCCTGCAGAAGGAAAATTGTGGGGTTTTTTTATCCGTCGTAGAGAGAAACCAGGCTTGAAGTTTGGTTTGATCAAATCCCACAGAGTTTAATGGACTCTTTTCTTTTTGTTTGAGTAAAAACAGACGTGATGATTAAAAAAATCTAACTTTATATTTGTTTACTGAACACTTCACTTTATTCACTAGAGTCCCAGGAAAGGAGCTGCTGAGGAACGTCTTCTGATCTTAAACTTCATGTTCCTTTTGTTTACTTGTTTATTGATTTCATTTTATTTTTTTAGAACCTGGACCTGATGTTTATGATCCGCTGCATGAGTTCAGTGCTGAAGGTGAAGAGAACGTTTTTACTGTGATGCTGAATTGATCAACGCCTTCATTACTGAGGAAACTACAAATAACATCAAGGGTTCACTGAAAAAGGAGGCGTGGCCTATTTCCCTGTCAGTTTTAGTGAAGGAGGTGTGGCCTGTTTACCTGTCAGTTTGAGTGAAGGAGGGGTGACCTGTACAACTGTCAGTCTTAGTGAAGGAGGTGTGGGCCTGTTTACCAGAGAGTCTTAGTGAAGGAGGCGTGGACTCTACAACTCTCAGTCTTAGTGAAGGAGATGAGGAGGCGTGGCCTTTGTACCTCTCAGTCTTAGTGAAGGAGGCGTGGCCTTTGTACCTCTCAGTCTTAGTGAAGGAGGCGTGGACTCTACAACTGTCAGTCTTAGTGTAGGAGGCGTGGCCTGTTCAACAGTCAGTCTTAGTGAAGGAGGCGTGGCCTGTTTACCAGACAGTCTTAGTGAAGGAGGCGTGGACTCTACAACTGTCAGTCTTAGTGTAGGAGGCGTGGCCTGTTCAACAGTCAGTCTTAGTGAAGGAGGCGTGGCCTGTTTACCCATCAGTCCTAGTGACGAAGGCAAGTCCTGTACAACTGTCAGTCTTAGTGAAGGTTGCGTGGCCTGTTTACCTATCAGTCTTAGTGAAGGAGGCGTGGCCTGTTTACCTATCAGTCTTAGTGAAGGAGGCGTGGACTCAGTCCTAGTGACGAAGGCAAGTCCTGTACAACTGTCAGTCTTAGTGAAGTTGGCGTGGTCTGTTCACCAGTCAGTTTGAGTGAAGGAGGCATGGCCTGTACAACTGTAATTCTTAGTGAAGGAGGTGTGGCCTATTTACCAGACAGTCTTAGTGAAGGAGGCGTGGCCTGAATGTTTGTCAATCTGTGTGTGTCTGTGTGTTGCAGCACTGGTGACAGATGGTGCTAGTTGTTCAGTGTGTTTGTCGACACAGAGGCAGGTCAGCACCGCTACACTGCAGGATTAAAACACACACCTGTGTGTGTGTGTGTGTGTGTGTGTGTGTGTGTGTGTGTGTGTGTGTGTGTGTGTAGAGACAGCTGCAGAGAAAATGTATTGTTTCTACTGGACATTAATATTTAGTTCAAATACGATTAAAGAAAGATGTTAAGGCTGATAAAGAATAATAATAGATGACAGAAAGCAGGGAAGGAAAATGGATGCAATTATACTAAATAATAAAGGATGGATATGAAAAGAGAAAACTTTGGATTAAGACTAAAAGAATGAAAAGAAAGGAAGAAACACGCAAGTAAACAAAGCTGGAGAGAGGAAACGGATGGCAGAAAGACGCGAATAATGACAACAGGAGAAAAAATACCATGTAAACCAGCAGAAAAACACAAACAGTAGAGTTGTGTAGAGATTTGTGTCCTTTTGCGCTCTGTACAGCGTATAATGATGTAATCAGTTATTTTTTATAGACTATAAGGAGTTTTGTGTGACATTATTATGAGTTTATTTTAAACACCCTGAATAAACGAACACTATTTCTGAAGTCTTCTCTCCTGTAACTGTATGCATTTATTCTGAACCTTCAGCGCCGGCGTTATATGAGCTGCCTGAGCTCTGCTTGTGTACAGATGGTGAAGTGAGTGTGTTTTTTTTTTCCTTGTGTACGCTCGTGTAGCGTGCTGCTCTTCTCCGTTAATGCACTGTGAAGTTCAGGGGGTCAGAGTGAGACGTCAGGTTCATCTTTCAGCTCTGTTCCTTTCATGAGGACTCCGGAGGATTTGGACGGATTTGACCCTAAGTGACCTTTTGTTTTTGGATTTGACTAAAATTCACGGAGCGTCGGATTGTCTCCGGGTCTCCGAGTTCTCTTAAGTTATGCTAATTCACAGGAAGTGACCTAACTGTGAGAGAAAAAAAAACACCAGCTTCTCAGAGGAACACAGAAAGAACTGCTGAGATTCATTCATTCATGTGAATCCATTTATCCCACAGTGCTGCTGAGTCCCGGACTCTGATTGGTCAGAAAGTGTTGATTAATTCTCTCTATCGGCAGCTCTGACTGTAGCACAGTTTTATATTAACGCATATTATATATTAATACGTTAACGTGTTAATTGACACTTATGTGAGTTAATACACCACCTAAACTTTTATATGATGAAGTTTTCTGTGAGGAAAATTGACATTTGTTTGCATTATCTGTGGAAGGAGTCTCCAGTGTCAGTCAGAGGTGAAGCTGGAACTTTAAGCTTCCATAAAAGCTGAAACGTCCATAAAAATGTTATCGTTGTTGTGGAGCGCAAATGATTTTTCTGCGTTTATTTAACTTTATTCGACGTTCTGTATACGGCTTGTTTGGGTCTAATGACTTATAATTATTTAAATAATCCTCTAGTTCGTCTATGATCCAGCTTGAAGCATGTGATCGTTATACAAATACATTTTTCCGGATGTACTCTAAACAACATGAAATGTCAGAGAAGTCGGAGTGTTTTACAACGTGTGTATGTTGCCATGACAACAGAAACGGAGTCATCACTGTCAGAAGTTACAGGGAGCTGATTTGTGACACATCCTGGTTCTTAGAATTATTTTAGATTTTAGAACTAAATGTTTTCTGTCTGAGAAAATAAATCAACAAGCAACAAGTCTGGCCAAAAATCAATCAATCAATCAATCAATCAATCAATCAATCAATCAATCAATCAATCGATCCAAAATATTATCAAACAATGTAAAGATTTAAGGTTTTATTTGTGACCTACACAGTTATTTATATTTAGTATACATCTTAAAATGAAATACAAACTTGGCGTTTGTTTGCTTTTGGAAATAAAGCCAATGATTAAACATTTAATAAACTAAATAAAAAGAATTAATACAAATATTAAGAAATAATTTCAAATTAAAATTTGTTACTAACAGTACAAGTGGCAACAATAAAACTAAAGAACTCTTATTACAAATAAATAACTCCAACTCTTGCTGTTCTTGTTGTGACGATCAAACCTGTTGAGTTTTGCTTATGATATTAACCACAACAGCAGCATAAACACAAACACACAGCATCAACACACGGCATCGACATGTAGATTTTTATTTCACTCAATGTTGTAATGGCGCAGAGCTGCAGTGTTTTCGATCTGGTGTCTGTGCTGTGTGTTGTGTGTGTTGCAGGTGCGCCGCTTTTAAATCTGCCCAGTAGGTGGGACTTGATGCTCAGATCATGGACCCTGTGTGTG
>NC_062534.1:24942539-24945039 GCF_022655615.1 Tachysurus fulvidraco
GAGAAAGAGAGAGGGGGGAGATAGTAGATAGTAGCGGGAGCATGAGGGACAGAGAGAACAGGGACATTCCCAAACCAGAAGCCGAGGCCATTAGAGGCAGGCGGAGTGAGTGAGTTATTAGAGTCAGACCACACACAGCTCCACTCAGCTCCATTAGTGAGGGAGTGGGGCAGCAGGGCAGGGCTATTTGCACCGGGGCTCTCCTTCAGGGTCGGATGTGGTTTTGTACTGTGGCCTGAGATGATTCTCTATAAAACAGATAATTGCTCGGGGCTTGTTTTATGGTTGTGTATTAAAGTGAGGCGGAGGTGGAGAACAGGGCTGGAGCAGGACGCGGCTGGTCTTTAATGGACGTCTTCTCCCAGTTTGGGCTCCATTTGGACGCCATGTTTCGGGGCAGTAATTGAATAGGGTTCATTTAGTTTAGGAAAAGGAAATGCTAACGAGACAAATCGACAATTCCAGACTCTGCATTTGAGCTTTTATGGCTGTTGATGCTTCAGGCGCTGTGTGTGATGTGCTGCAGAAGGTCTGTGTGTGATGTGCTGCAGAAGGTCTGTGTGTGATGTGCTGCAGAAGGTCTGTGTGTGTGATGTGCTGCAGAAGGTCTGTGTGTGATGTGCTGCAGAAGGTCTGTGTGTGTGATGTGCTGCAGAAGGTCTGTGTGTGATGTGCTGCAGAAGGTCTGTGTGTGTGATGTGCTGCGATCTGTGTGAGCAGAAGGTCTGTGTGTGATGTGCTGCAGAAGTGGGTGATGTGCGAAGGTCTGTGTGTGCTGTGCTGCAGATGGTCTGTGTGTGATGTGCTGCAGAAGGTCTGTGTGTGATGTGCTGCAGAAGGTCTGTGTGTGATGTGCTGCAGAAGGTCTGTGTGTGATGTGCGATGTGTGCTGCAGAAGGTCTGTGTGTGATGTGCTGCAGAAGGTCTGTGTGTGTGATGTGCTGCAGAAGGTCTGTGTGTGTATGTGCTGCAGAAGGTCTGGTGATGTGCATGTGCTGCAGAAGGTCTGGACTTTGGTCTCTCTGTCAAAAGTACAAAAGTACAAAATGTTACACAAACAGAATGTGTTTAATATTCAACAGGATGCAATTTAATACTCTTTAATTTCCTTATCTAATACTACTATGTTCTTAATAAACAAACAAACAAACAAACAAACAAACAAACAAACAAACAAACAAACAAATAAATAAATAAATCTTAGTATTTCTTTTAAAAGAAAACAATATCAGTCAGGTCTCAACACAACACTTTTGGGTTTCAGTGTCCTTTATGCTCCTGTGTGTTCCTGTAAGTTCCTGTGTGTTCCTGTAAGTTCCTGTGTGTTCCTGTAAGTTCCTGTGTGTTCTGGTGTGTTCCTGTAAGTTCCTGTGTGTTCCTGTAAGTTCCTGTGTGTTCCTGTAAGTTCCGGTGTGTTCCTGTAAGTTCCTATATGTTCCTGTAAGTTCCTATATGTTCCTGTAAGTTCCTGTATGTCCCTGTAAGTTCCTGTGTGTTCCTGTAAGTTCCTGTGTGTTCCTGTAAGTTCCTATATGTTCCTGTAAGTTCCTATATGTTCATGTAAGTTCCTGATGTCCCTGTAGTTCTGTGGTTCTGTAAGTTCCTGTGTGTTCCTGGTATGTGTTCCTGTAATTCCTGTGTTTCCTGTACGTCTGTGTGTTCCTTGTAAGTTACGTAGTTCCTGTAAGTTCCTGTAAGTTCCTGTACAGTATGTTTTTGTAAGTTCCTGTACAGTATGTTCCTGTAAGTTCCTGAATGTTCTTGTAAGTTCCTGTGTGTTCCTGTAAGTTCCTGTGTGTTCCTGTACAGTATGTTCCTGTAAGTTCCTGTGTGTTCCTGTAAGTTCCTGTACAGTGTGTTCCTATAAGTTAATGTGTGTTCCTGTAAGTTCCTAAAAGCTCCTGTGTGTTCAGTCAGCTGAAGTTGGCACTGGTACAATGTCAGGTTGTGGAAACATCTCGAGATGAAGCAGCTCCTGAGCTCCTGAGTGTCTTCAGCTGAGGTGTGAAGAGCGAACCCAAAATCACGGGTATTTCTCTCCTGTTAGAGTCTCGTAGTTAAATCATGGTGAAGTGTTTAATGAGTAACGAGACTCGGTGTTTAACAGACGACAGCAGCAGCAGTGGAATGAAGACTCTGAGATGTTTGACTCTGAAACTAGAGCATGATGGACAGATTGCAGGGTCGAGGGAGTCGAGACCTTTACAACTGTACAGGACACCGGAGGAGGACGAGAAACGTTAGAACTCACTTCACTTCATCTCATCATCTCATTCTCTCCATCATGAGCTTCTCCAAGCAAGAGATTCATTTCCATCAATATTCTTCATGAGGCTCCCTGTTTTCTTTCTTTCTTTCTTTCTTTCTTTCTTTCTTTCTTTCTTTCTTTCTTACATTCTTTCTTTCTGGTCTTTTACTTGTTGAAGACAAACCTGTGTCTGATGTACAGAGTGTTCAGTTTTGGAGAAAAAGGTAATAAAGGTTTATAAGGAGTATCTGC
>NC_062534.1:24950039-24952539 GCF_022655615.1 Tachysurus fulvidraco
TCTTCATGGCAGGTATGTGTGTGTGTGTGTGTGTGTGTGTGTGTGTGTGTGTGTGTGTGTGTGTGTGTGTGTGTGTGTGTGTGTGTCTCCACCTGTAGATGTGAGTCTCAGCAGTGAGCTGGTTAGACTCAGGCTTTTCCCAGCGGTGACTGCTGTGTGGGTGGAAATGAGCAGCGTGCTGATGGAGTGTATCAGAGTGTGTCTGAGGAGTCAGTGATGATTAGGTGAGGAGAGAGGTTAGCATGAGAGGAGGAGGAGGAGGAGGAGGAGGAGGAGAGGAGAAGGAGCTAAACACTGTGTACTAGTTTTGAAGCTAAAGTTTGAGAGCATAATAGATCCCAGAGGCCACGCCTCCTTTACTGAAACTTAAAAACAGAGGACACGCCTCTTTTACTGAAACTGGTGTACAGAGGCCATGCCTCTTTTACTGAAACTGAAGAACAGAGGACACGCCTCCTTTACTGAAACTGAAGAACAGAGGACACGCCTCCTTTACTGAAACTGGTGTACAGAGGCCACGCCTCCTTTACTGAAACTGGTGTACAGAGGCCACGCCTCCTTTACTGAAACTGGTGTACAGAGGCCACGCCTCCTTTACTGAAACTGAAGAACAGAGGACACGCCTCCTTTACTGAAACGAGTACAGAGGACACACCTCCTTTACTGAAACTGAAATACAGATGACACGCCTCCTTTACTGAAATGAGTACAGAGGACACGCCTCCTTTACTGAAACTGAAGTACAGAGGACACGCCTCCTTTACTGAAACTGAAGTACAGAGGCCACGCCTCCTTTACTGAAACTGAAGAACAGAGGACACGCCTCCTTTACTGAAACGAGTACAGAGGACACGCCTCCTTTACTGAAACTGAAGTACAGAGGCCACGCCTCCTTTACTGAAACTGAAGAACAGAGGACACGCCTCCTTTACTGAAACGAGTACAGAGGACACGCCTCCTTTACTGAAACGAGTACAGATGACACGCCTCCTTTACTGAAACGAGTACAGAGGACACGCTTTCTTTACTGAAACTGGAGTACAGAGGACACGCCTCCTTTACTGAAACTGAAGAACAGAGGACACACCTCCTTTACTGAAGCTGAAATACAGATGACACGCCTCCTTTACTGAAATGAGTACAGAGGACACGCCTCCTTTACTGAAACTGAAGAACAGAGGACACACCTCCTTTACTGAAGCTGAAATACAGATGACACGCCTCCTTTACTGAAATGAGTACAGAGGACACGCTTTCTTTACTGAAACTGAAGTACAGAGGACACGCCTCCTTTACTGAAATGAGTACAGATGACACGCCTCCTTTACTGAAGCTGAAATACAGATGACACGCCTCCTTTACTGAAACTGAAGTACAGAGGCCACACCTCCTTTACTGAAACTGAAGAACAGAGGACACGCCTCCTTTACTGAAACGAGTATAGAGGACACGCCTCCTTTACTGAAACGAGTACAGATGACACGCCTCCTTTACTGAAACGAGTACAGAGGACACGCTTTCTTTACTGAAACTGGAGTACAGAGGACACGCCTCCTTTACTGAAATGAGTACAGATGACACGCCTCCTTTACTGAAGCTGAAATACAGATGACACGCCTCCTTTACTGAAACTGAAGTACAGAGGCCACACCTCCTTTACTGAAACTGAAGAACAGAGGACACGCCTCCTTTACTGAAACGAGTACAGATGACACGCCTCCTTTACTGAAACGAGTACAGATGACACGCCTCCTTTACTGAAACGAGTACAGATGACACGCCTCCTTTACTGAAACGAGTACAGAGGACACGCTTTCTTTACTGAAGCTGAAATACAGATGACACGACTCCTTTACTGAAACTGAAGTACAAAGGCCACGCCTCCTTTACTGAAACTGAAGTACAAAGGCCACGCCTCCTTCACTGAGACCATTATGTGTGTAAAATGCATTTAATCCTCTACAGAACTTCCTGTCTGCTCCACACCTCTCTGTAGGTTAAATTACATATTCTTTATTAATAAAGCAGCTAAACTTTGATTTATTTGAAAAGTTCACTGAACGTCGTCCATCAGCTCGGCTCAGATAAATCTCAGGTGTAAGCGCTCTGGTATTACGTTCAAGGTAAAACGTCACATCTAAAGACTTCCCGCAAAACACGTTATTCAAAATTCTATTTCAAATCAATTCTTCAAATAACCCTTTAAAGAGGTGATTGATCGCAGCTACGGGACTTTTCTTTGTCCTAAGTAAAGCGGCTTTGTTGAGCGTCCGTCTTTTAAGTGCTAATCTGCAGAGCTTCAGCTGAAGGCATAGAGACGGAGCTGACGGAGAACCAGATCCCTTTCTACACCGGGATTAGTTCACGGAACACGAGCTATGGAGAGAGAGATTAAACATCCTGTAAACTCTGTATTAAATCTCTCACAGATGACAGACTTTGTTTACAGCTCGGGTTTACTTTCATGTAATAAATCGTCATTTCCGTAGCAACAGGGATG
>NC_062534.1:24957539-24967539 GCF_022655615.1 Tachysurus fulvidraco
TTGTCTATGTCTCTCTCGCTGACCCTCCACACACATCTCTTTCTCTGGCCATCCTTCTTTCTCCAGCGATCACTACATCCATCTCAATTCAGTTCAATTCAATTCAGCTGTATCTCTCTCAAACATTTCCTATATCTCTCTTGCTCTTGCCTCCTTTCCAATCCTATCTATCTATCTATCTATCTATCTATCTATCTATCTATCTATCTATCTATCTATCTATCTATCTATCTATGCAGAAAAGCTGAGCGGATGTGGAAGAAGACATTCATTATAGCACCTACTGTTTAAAGACAACAGTAACCTAAAAAAACACTCACAATCTTTTTGCTACTGTCGAGAGACTAACAGACCCCCCCCCCCCCCCGAGCCAGATTCCCAGTGAAACGCTCTCCGACAGTAAATGCAACGAGTCTGCCTCCTTCTTTTACGACAGGACCAATAATATCAGAAGGGTGATTAGAACATCCTCGAGTCACGCAGAGGTCGGACGGATTCGACCGCGATCACAAAAAGAAGTCACTAAGTTTGTTTTTGAAGCAATTGATAGCAACACTTTGGAAGAAATAGTACAGCACCTTAAATCCTCAACCTGCTGTCTTCACACACTTCCCACATCTTTTTTCAAAAGTGTGTTCAACTGTTTAGAAGCAGATCTCTTAGAAGCGGTGAACACTTCAATTCTTTTTGGGATGTTTCCAAACTCCCTGAAAACTGCAGTTGTTAAGCCCCTTCTGAAAAAAGTGACGTGACATACGGCTAAGTACGGTGACCCGTACTCAGAATTTGTACTCTGCATTTAATCCATCCAAAGTGCACACACACAGCAGTGAACACACACACACACACACACACACACACACACACACACACCGTGAACACACACCTGGAGCAGTGGGCAGCCATTTATGCTGCGGCGCCCGGGGAGCAGTTGGGGGGGTTCGAGGTTTTGTTTCCAGGTAAAAAATAGAGAAACTTGTCCATGTCTTTATCACAAGCAGGATGGACTGTCGTAATGGTCTCCTCTAGAAGACCTTCCCAAGAAGACCGTTAGACAGCTGCGGCTCTTCGAGAACGCTGCTGCCAGGGTTATGACCAGAGCATATCACACAAGTCCTCAGGTCCTTACACTGGCTTCCAGTTATATTTAGAATTGATTTTAAAGTACTTTTACTCGTTTATAAATCACTCAATGGCCAAGAACCCAAATACATTGCAGATATGCTCACTGAATATAAACCAAACAGACCAGTCAGATCATTAGGATGGAGTCAGTTAGAGATACCAAGGGTTCCCACCAAAACAAGGGGAATCTGCTTTTAGCTATAATGCTGCCCACAGTTGGGATCGGCTTCCAGAAGAGATCAGAGGCGCTAAAACTTTAGGAAGGAGGCATGGCCTGTTTACCTATCAGTCTTAGTGAAGGAGGCGTGGCCTGTTTACCTATCAGTCTTAGTGAAGGAGGCGTGGCCTGTTTACCTGTCAGTCTTAGTGAAGGAGGCGTGGCCTGTTTACCTATCAGTCTTAGTGAAGGAGGCGTGGCCTGTTTACCTGTCAGTCTTAGTGAAGGAGGTGTGGCCTGTTTACCTGTCAGTCTTAGTGAAGGAGGCGTGGCCTGTTTACTTAGCAGTCTTAGTGAAGGAGGCGTGGCCTGTTTACTTAGCAGTCTTAGTGAAGGAGGCGTGGCCTGTTTACCTATCAGTCTTAGTGAAAGAGGCGTGGCCTGTTTACCTATCAGTCTTAGTGAAGGAGGCGTGGCCTGTTTACCTATCAGTCTTAGTGAAGGAGGCGTGGCCTGTTTACCTATCAGTCTTAGTGAAGGAGGCGTGACCTGTTTACCTATCAGTCTTAGTGAAAGAGGCGTGGCCTGTTTACCTGTCAGTCTTAGTGAAGGAGGCGTGGCCTGTTTACCTGTCAGTCTTAGTGAAGGAGGCGTGGCCTGTTTACCTGTCAGTCTTAGTGAAGGAGGCGTGGCCTGTTTACTTATCAGTCTTAGTGAAGGAGGCGTGGCCTGTTTACCTGTCAGTCTTAGTGAAGGAGGCGTGGCCTGTACAACTGTACAATAAAACAAGGAATTTAAATCATTTTAAAAGTTTTAGATTCCTTGTTTTATTGTTGTGATAATTGTTTTTATGATTCTTTTACTTTCTTTGATGTAAAGCACTTTGAATTACCATTGTGTATGAAATGTGCTATATAAATAAACTTGCCTATCTATCTATCTATCTATCTATCTATCTATCTATCTATCTATCTATCTATCTATCTATCTATCTGTCTGTCTGTCTGTCTGTCTACAATTGTACAAGCTTTTCTTTCTTTCTTTCTTTCTTTCTTTCTTTCTTTCTTTCTTTCTTTCTTTCTTTCTTTCTTTGTCTTTGTCTCTCACACACTCACCTTCACTCCTCATGCATCTCCACAGTTCCTGTCTCGTTGTGGGGCTTCAAAGTGTCACACAGAGACTCTGCAGTTCACAGCTCCGCAGCTCAGTGCCGACTTTCACACAGCAAAGAAACAACAGAATGAAGGGAATAATAGATTTTTGAAACTTTCTTTATTTGTTTTTTTTTTCTCCAGATGAGCCTTTTCTTTGAACCGTACAAATGAGCGACCGAAACCTGAAAAATCTGAAGAAAGAAGATTTTTTTATCAGAAATGTTTCCGGTTAGATTTGTTAGCATATTTATTAGCCAATTAGATAGTAATAGCAATGAAGATTATTGACATCTATAAGTATCGAAAAAAATCCACTCGTGTTAGCATATGTTAGCTAAACGTCCATAGCGTGTGGGATTATGGAGACTTTTATTACTCAGATTGTAATAAAATAAAAATCCACTTAGCTCAAGTTAGCTAGCTCATGTTAGCTACTGTAGCTCATGTTAGGTAGCTAATGTTAGCTACTGTAGCTCATGTTAGATAGCTCATGTTAGCTACTGTAGCTCATGTTAGCCAGCTAATGTTAGCTACTGTAGCTCATGTTAGATAGCTAATGTTAGCTACTGTAGCTCATGTTAGCTAGTTCATGTTAGCTACTGTAGCTCATGTTAGATAGCTCATGTTAGCTACTGTAGCTCATGTTAGCTAGTTCATGTTAGCTACTGTAGCTCATGTTAGCTAGCTAATGTTAGCTACTGTAGCTCATGTTAGATAGCTAATGTTAGCTACTGTAGCTCATGTTAGATAGCTCATGTTAGCTACTGTAGCTCATGTTAGCTAGCTCATGTTAGCTACTGTAGCTCATGCTAGCTAGCTCATGTTAGCTAGCTGTTTCACACTAGTGAATACAGGGCTCTCAAGTTTTGAAGATAGGCAAGCGTGACACCCCCCCCCCCCCCTCAAAAAAACAACAACAACAATAATGGAGAAGTAAGGATCACTGAACGCTATTTAGATTTTTTTAATTTCCACTTATTAAAATGCGTGTGTGTGTGTGTGTGTGTGTGTGTGTGTGTGTGTGTGTGTGAGTGTGTGACTGGTGTTTATTGTAAGTGTTTGTTGCCTTTTTGGACCCCTTTATCATGTGTAATGTTGCTCCCATATAAAACAGTTCAGCACAAGCCCAGACATTTTTAGGGTCATGATTGAGGACAATGTCCCATCCAGAGACATGATTGAGGACAATGTCCCGTCCAGAGACAAGCTGTTTCGTGTTGAGGTTTTGTTCAAACCGACCATCGAAAATATCCTCTGTAATGAATATGTTTTTTTTACATTAGTTGTTGTGTTAAATCTTACCCAGATACAACAGTGCTATTTTCTGATTGGCTGTTGTGTAGCCTCTTTTTTCTGATTGGCTGATAAGTGTCAGGCTCGACTAAGAACTGAGACGCGCTTGATTCCTGCCCGTTTCCATAGAAACAGCGGTGAAGACTGATACATTTTGGGTGCTGCAACTTATTAAATATACGATAAATAGTCAAAAATGTTTTTCCGCGTGAGAAATACGACGTGTGGCGAGAGAGCGTGAGAAAAGACCCAAATGCGTGACTGTCGCATTAATGTGTGACACTTGACAGCCCTGTGAATATATATAATACACCATACTAGTATTAGCTGGGACTACCATATTAGCATAGGTTTGCTAACTGTGTAGCCTTAGCACTGGGTACTCAAAGACTTTTGACGATCTGTAGTGAATTCTTCAGCTCAGTTTGGCCACACTTGATGCTAACGATGTTACTGCTAATGATGTACAAGAAACTGTACAAAATATTCAGTTTTCACCTGGACCCAGGTGAGAGCATCATGCCGTAAAAGTCAGACGCTGCATCCGTCAGATTAAAGAACGATAAAGGAGACGTTCATCGTGACGACTTTTTTTGATGAAAACCGTGAGAAACAGTGATGTAAACCGTCCAAACCAAACGTGTCATTCCATCTGTTAACTGTCTGGATCGGTGTCCTCGTAGCAAGAGCTTCAGTCCTGGTGAGAAAATACATTACATACAGCAGTGAGAGCTGACAGTTACATCAACGCTTCAAAAAAAATAAAGACATGGAGAGAGAGAGAGAGAGAGAGAGAGAGAGAGAGAGAGAGAGAGAGAGAGAGAGAGAGAATCAGGCAATCAGGCAATTAATGAGGGAAGAGAATCTGAGAACAAAAAAAATCAGAGATTCTGGCTGTTATTTCCAGGTGTGTGTGAAAACAAGTGGAACGACAGAAGAACCTCAGAAAACCCTGCAGAAGGAAAATTGTGGGGTTTTTTTATCCGTCGTAGAGAGAAACCAGGCTTGAAGTTTGGTTTGATCAAATCCCACAGAGTTTAATGGACTCTTTTCTTTTTGTTTGAGTAAAAACAGACGTGATGATTAAAAAAATCTAACTTTATATTTGTTTACTGAACACTTCACTTTATTCACTAGAGTCCCAGGAAAGGAGCTGCTGAGGAACGTCTTCTGATCTTAAACTTCATGTTCCTTTTGTTTACTTGTTTATTGATTTCATTTTATTTTTTTAGAACCTGGACCTGATGTTTATGATCCGCTGCATGAGTTCAGTGCTGAAGGTGAAGAGAACGTTTTTACTGTGATGCTGAATTGATCAACGCCTTCATTACTGAGGAAACTACAAATAACATCAAGGGTTCACTGAAAAAGGAGGCGTGGCCTATTTCCCTGTCAGTTTTAGTGAAGGAGGTGTGGCCTGTTTACCTGTCAGTTTGAGTGAAGGAGGGGTGACCTGTACAACTGTCAGTCTTAGTGAAGGAGGTGTGGCCTGTTTACCAGAGAGTCTTAGTGAAGGAGGCGTGGACTCTACAACTGTCAGTCTTAGTGAAGGCGGCGTGGCCTGTTTACCTATCAGTCTTAGTGAAGGAGGCGTGGCCTGTTTACCTATCAGTCTTAGTGAAGGAGGCGTGGACTCTACAACTGTCAGTCTTAGTGTAGGAGGCGTGGCCTGTTCAACAGTCAGTCTTAGTGAAGGAGGCGTGGCCTGTTTACCAGACAGTCTTAGTGAAGGAGGCGTGGACTCTACAACTGTCAGTCTTAGTGTAGGAGGCGTGGCCTGTTCAACAGTCAGTCTTAGTGAAGGAGGCGTGGCCTGTTTACCCATCAGTCCTAGTGACGAAGGCAAGTCCTGTACAACTGTCAGTCTTAGTGAAGGTTGCGTGGCCTGTTTACCTATCAGTCTTAGTGAAGGAGGCGTGGCCTGTTTACCTATCAGTCTTAGTGAAGGAGGCGTGGACTCAGTCCTAGTGACGAAGGCAAGTCCTGTACAACTGTCAGTCTTAGTGAAGTTGGCGTGGTCTGTTCACCAGTCAGTTTGAGTGAAGGAGGCATGGCCTGTACAACTGTAATTCTTAGTGAAGGAGGTGTGGCCTATTTACCAGACAGTCTTAGTGAAGGAGGCGTGGCCTGAATGTTTGTCAATCTGTGTGTGTCTGTGTGTTGCAGCACTGGTGACAGATGGTGCTAGTTGTTCAGTGTGTTTGTCGACACAGAGGCAGGTCAGCACCGCTACACTGCAGGATTAAAACACACACCTGTGTGTGTGTGTGTGTGTGTGTGTGTGTGTGTGTGTGTGTGTGTGTGTGTGTAGAGACAGCTGCAGAGAAAATGTATTGTTTCTACTGGACATTAATATTTAGTTCAAATACGATTAAAGAAAGATGTTAAGGCTGATAAAGAATAATAATAGATGACAGAAAGCAGGGAAGGAAAATGGATGCAATTATACTAAATAATAAAGGATGGATATGAAAAGAGAAAACTTTGGATTAAGACTAAAAGAATGAAAAGAAAGGAAGAAACACGCAAGTAAACAAAGCTGGAGAGAGGAAACGGATGGCAGAAAGACGCGAATAATGACAACAGGAGAAAAAATACCATGTAAACCAGCAGAAAAACACAAACAGTAGAGTTGTGTAGAGATTTGTGTCCTTTTGCGCTCTGTACAGCGTATAATGATGTAATCAGTTATTTTTTATAGACTATAAGGAGTTTTGTGTGACATTATTATGAGTTTATTTTAAACACCCTGAATAAACGAACACTATTTCTGAAGTCTTCTCTCCTGTAACTGTATGCATTTATTCTGAACCTTCAGCGCCGGCGTTATATGAGCTGCCTGAGCTCTGCTTGTGTACAGATGGTGAAGTGAGTGTGTTTTTTTTTTTTTCCTTGTGTACGCTCGTGTAGCGTGCTGCTCTTCTCCGTTAATGCACTGTGAAGTTCAGGGGGTCAGAGTGAGACGTCAGGTTCATCTTTCAGCTCTGTTCCTTTCATGAGGACTCCGGAGGATTTGGACGGATTTGACCCTAAGTGACCTTTTGTTTTTGGATTTGACTAAAATTCACGGAGCGTCGGATTGTCTCCGGGTCTCCGAGTTCTCTTAAGTTATGCTAATTCACAGGAAGTGACCTAACTGTGAGAGAAAAAAAAACACCAGCTTCTCAGAGGAACACAGAAAGAACTGCTGAGATTCATTCATTCATGTGAATCCATTTATCCCACAGTGCTGCTGAGTCCCGGACTCTGATTGGTCAGAAAGTGTTGATTAATTCTCTCTATCGGCAGCTCTGACTGTAGCACAGTTTTATATTAACGCATATTATATATTAATACGTTAACGTGTTAATTGACACTTATGTGAGTTAATACACCACCTAAACTTTTATATGATGAAGTTTTCTGTGAGGAAAATTGACATTTGTTTGCATTATCTGTGGAAGGAGTCTCCAGTGTCAGTCAGAGGTGAAGCTGGAACTTTAAGCTTCCATAAAAGCTGAAACTTCCATAAAAATGTTATCGTTGTTATCGTTGTTGTGGAGCGCAAATGATTTTTCTGCGTTTATTTAACTTTATTCGACGTTCTGTATACGGCTTGTTTGGGTCTAATGACTTATAATTATTTAAATAATCCTCTAGTTCGTCTATGATCCAGCTTGAAGCATGTGATCGTTATACAAATACATTTTTCCGGATGTACTCTAAACAACATGAAATGTCAGAGAAGTCGGAGTGTTTTACAACGTGTGTATGTTGCCATGACAACAGAAACGGAGTCATCACTGTCAGAAGTTACAGGGAGCTGATTTGTGACACATCCTGGTTCTTAGAATTATTTTAGATTTTAGAACTAAATGTTTTCTGTCTGAGAAAATAAATCAACAAGCAACAAGTCTGGCCAAAAATCAATCAATCAATCAATCAATCAATCAATCAATCAATCAATCAATCAATCGATCCAAAATATTATCAAACAATTGTAAAGATTTAAGGTTTTATTTGTGACCTACACAGTTATTTATATTTAGTATACATCTTAAAATGAAATACAAACTTGGCGTTTGTTTGCTTTTGGAAATAAAGCCAATGATTAAACATTTAATAAACTAAATAAAAAGAATTAATACAAATATTAAGAAATAATTTCAAATTAAAATTTGTTACTAACAGTACAAGTGGCAACAATAAAACTAAAGAACTCTTATTACAAATAAATAACTCCAACTCTTGCTGTTCTTGTTGTGACGATCAACCTGTTGAGTTTTGCTTATGATATTAAACCACAACAGCAGCATAAACACAAACACACAGCATCAACACACGGCATCGACATGTAGATTTTTATTTCACTCAATGTTGTAATGGCGCAAAAAAAAAAAAAAGAGCTGCAGTGTTTTCGATCTGGTGTCTGTGCTGTGTGTTGTGTTGTGTTGCAGGTGCGCCGCTTTTAAATCTGCCCAGTAGGTGGGACTTGATGCTCAGATCATGGACCCTGTGTGTGTGTGTGTGTGTGTGTGTGTGTGTGTGTGTGTGTGTGTGTGTGTGTGTGTGTGTGTGTGTGTGTGTTCGTGCGTGTATGAGAGTGTGTATGAGAGCTCTCTCTCTCTCTCTCTCTCTCTCTCTCTCTCTCTCTCTCTCACACACACACACACACACACACACACACACACACACACACACACACACACACACACACACACACACTCCCACACAGACACACTCACACACACACACACACTGTGTGCCTGCGCTATACCTCCCCCGGTGCGCGCGCTGATAGAAATAAGTGGAGGCGCGCACGCGGCGCTCTGAAAGAGCATCTACGATGCAAACCGTGGAAAGGGAGGAGTACCAACCGGAGAGGATATCGATTTTTCAGCCCATCCTACATTAACGGAGTAGCGTGTGTGTGTGTGTCTTTGTATATTTGTGTGTGTGTGTGTGTGTGTGTGTGTGTGTGTGTGTGTGTGTGTGTGTGTGTGTGTGTGTGTGTGCGTGCGTGTGTGTGTGTGTGTGTGTGGATATTGTTCCCCTTGTTTTCTCCTCTTTTTTTTTCCCGGAGAAGTGGAGCACCACCGTCACCGCCGCATCCGTGTTATTCCTGTATCCCATCGCGCGGACAGCGGGACCTCTCAGTGTGTGCGTGCGCGTGTGAGTGTGTGTTTGTTCATGTGAGTGTGTGCTTGTGTGCTTGTGCATGTTCTCGCTTCTGAAGAGTAAAAGAGAAGGGAAAGAAAGAAAAACAGAAGAAGAATAAAACGGAGCCCCGGAGCGCATGCATGCAACAGCGTGGCGGCTTTAAAGGAGGATGGAGACGCGTCCGGTGCCGCCGCCGCTCCGCTTTTCCTGGAGGTTTTTTCTTTTAGTCGGTGTGTTGCGGATGTGTGTGAGCTCAGTGCTAGAGTGCCCACCGACCTGCAGCTGCTCCAGCACGGAGATTTACTGCAATAAATCGCACCAGGGCAGCTTTTTCCCGCTGCTCGCCCTGCACGAGACGGGCATGGACGCAGGCAGCAACGGCACGCACAGCACGAGCATCTCCGACCTCTTCCAAAACATCACCTCCATGTAAGTGTGCGGAATTCTTTATAACGAGAATCGGTTTCAACAAAAAGTGTCAGAAAGTGTGTGTGTGTGTGTGTGTGTGTGTGTGTGTGTGTGTGTGTGTGTGTGTGTGTGCCATGTTAATAAACTCGCTGCTGCACGGGCGGGTGAGCGCGCGCACACATTCACAGCGTGGGAGGCTGGTGCGCAATTTAACGCACGACTTTTTTTGTTTGTTTGTTTTTTGTTTGTTTGTTTTTTGTTTTTATACATATTTATATATTTGTATTTGCATTTTGGTTACATCACTCCTAATCTTACAACACGTTTTAAGGCCGCATCTGTATAAAGCCAAACAAGAATAACCAGAAAGATCCATTTTTCTTCTTCATCATAAGATTTCTATTAGATTTTAGAGCACGAATCTTCTGGCAGAAAAAAGCGGCATCATTTGATATGAATAAGGAGCTGAGTGACGCAGAAGCATCAGGATTTATTCACATCAGGATTTATTCACATCAGGATTTATTCACATCAGGATTTATTCACATCAGGATTTATTCACATCAGGATTTCAGCTTCTTCAGATAAATTATTTAAAATCAAAAAATAAAAAACACGATATTTATTTTTCTTCGATATGCGAACACGAGTGTGTGTCATTAGCTCTGAGTCAAGCACTGCTTCTTTTTCCTTGTTATTTTCTCCACAGAGAGAGAGAGAGGGA
>NC_062534.1:24972539-24982539 GCF_022655615.1 Tachysurus fulvidraco
AACAGCACGCAGGTAGGAGCTGTGCTACGGAAAAGGAAATCGCACTCCACACCACCAGGGGGCAGCGGGCTGGAGTTCTACTGAGATCATTATGCTGCAGAAAATTTAGGAACAGCAATAGAAGAAAAATCTAGCTAGAAAGACAAAAATAACTATCTACAGAGATCTAAAAAAAAAAAAAAAACATAGCTAGCTTCAGAGATAAAAATATCGCTAGCCACGTTGATTAAAGAACAGCTTGCCCGAGAACTAAAAAATACAGCTGGCTAGAGTAATAAAAGACATTTATATCTAGACACAGAACTAAAAAGAAATATAGCTAGCTACAAATAAATATAAAGAAACGACAGCTTGCCCGAGAAATAAAAAATATTGTTAGCTACGAAAATAAAAACGCTAAAACGCTTATGGCTGCTTTAAGTTTTTAATTTAAAAAACAAACAAACAAACAAAAGAAAACCACAGGAGTCTCCTTTTCAGTGCATCACATGTCCCTCAAAACAAAGACAGTATTCGAGACTGGAAGAAAAGATGAATTTTGGATATTTAGTTATAAACGTCAAGAAAAATCTGAGGTGCATTAGAGCTCAGCACTTCATCCTGACGAAGACGTTTAAGCCTCGTTCGAATCGGTAGCAGCGCTAAAAGCGTTCAGGACGCCATGTTCCCACTGATAGATGGCACAAAGCATCTTCATGTTCGTCCTGAACGAGCGCTTCGCTCTCAACAGCCTTTTAATCAAACTCAGACCTCAGCTTTGTTGTTGTGCTCTTATTATTTATTTATTTATTTATATTTTGCTTGATTGCTTCTTTCAGGTAATCAAACAATAGAATCAAATGGATTCATAATTACCTGCTTTAAAAAATGAGGTCCTGTATTTTAATGCTTTTGAGTGTTTCAGGATTCGTACAGAGGAGCATTAAGAAGCTGAAGAACTTTTCAGTCCGTGTAAAATCACGTCAGGCGTTTTTCTAACTTTTGACCAATCGGGTTACGAGTGTGATGAAGCGGGAAAAACAAATATGGAAGTAGAAAAACAACGACCGGCTGAATTGCTGACCAGGATAAAACTAATCTACACTAGGCTAGCTGATTAGCCACAGCTTGCTAGAGTTAGAACGTTGTGACTGTTTGAACGTCGCATAAGCCAGTTAATTAAAAAAGTTCCTACGTTACGGCCAATGATCAACCGCGCGGTTATTAAAGGTGGGGTCTCCTTTGCAAACAAGCAAAACAAGCAAAAATGCCACACAAGCATAATGATGTAAAGGACAAAGGCATATATTAGTTCTGTGTAACAAAGCAAAACCAACGTTACTCACCTATCGAGAAGGAAAAAAGCGCCTCGGCGCCTTAAGTAAAGTCGGCCACATATTCACAGGTCGGAGTTTCCCGAGTCGATAACTCCTGAGCTAAACGCTGTTACTACACAAAACGCGGTTGTAGCTGCCTCTCTACATTACTACGATAGAAAAGAGGTGTTATTTGTGTAGTAACAGCGTTTAGCTCAGGAGTTATTGACTCGGGAAACTCCAACCTGTGAATATGTGGCCGACTTCCTGCTCCTTCAGTTCTCTCCAGCGCTGGAAAGCTGATCCTATATTAACACGTCCTACTTCTTGTCCTTATCGTAAGTCTTTCTTCTCTTTCTTTCTTTGTTTTTATCCTCCATGTCCATGTTAAAACCGCTTTCTGCTAATGTCACACACGCGCACCGAACACTCTCTCCGCCCATATTGACAAGCCCCGCCCCTTTCAGCTCATTGGCTACACGTTTGTTTTGATTTTAGTTTAGTTTTCGGCCCGACTCGGTTTTCTGAAGCGTTTCTCAAAAATCGGAGACCGCACCTTTAAATTATGTAGCATTTTAATTAGCATCTCAGCATGTTATCTATCTATCTATCTATCTATCTATCTATCTATCTATCTATCTATCTATCTATCTATCTATCTCACAAATTTAGTTCCTACCTGCTTTTATTGTTTGACAGCCATGTTTACATCGTGCCTCCCGTTGTTTACGACCACGTTAAAGGTGTATCGAAACAGTACAATAAAAAATGCTTAGCTAGATGAGTTAGCCGTGTAAACCGGTGACCCGTATATAATATCCACATCGATCGGTTTTCCACACCGATTACTTTATTGAGTTCATTTGTATTTTATTAGTTAGCTTTAACTTCTTATTGGAATATTTGGACAGGCCACGCCCACAGAAACACAAACTGCATGTGACACGTGGTGAGACACTGCTGTAGTGAAAGTAGAGTCGTTTTGCTGTGACCTTCACACCATTAGGGGATGTTTATGGCCTGCTGTGTGTGTGTGTGTGTGTGTGTGTGTGTGTGTGTGTGTGTGTGTGTGTGTGTGTGTGTGTGTGAGAGAGAGAGAGAGACAGGAACCTTGTGGAAGCCATGTTGTGTTTTTGTGTACATGGTGTGTCGAAGCTGCGAGGTGCTGAAGGTTATTGTTGTTTGGTTAGTCTGTACTTCATCAGGACAGGAAGTGCAGTGTCAACATTTATCACATGCTTCTTCCACTTCTTCTGCGTCTGCGTTTTCAGTTTTTTTATTATCTTCACTTCCTACTTTTTAGATCTTTTGATGCATTTGACACTTATATAGATTTAAATCTGATGGTCTGATGATCCCACGGTTTAATTAGACCACGATTCTCAGGGTTCTCAGACGTTGAAGTATGAAAAACGATTACGTCCAATGTCTCAAAGCCGGAAACAAACAATCTGCATACAATTAAGATCATATTTACATGACGTATAGATTCACGTATACATACGTACAAGACTTGTACAACGACGATAGAGTGACCGAACCGTGCTAAGTGATGTGTGCGCTAACTCTTACTGCTGTTATAGGATGCCATTACTTTTGTCCTAAATCAACTAAATCTAGTCTTACTGGTTAATTTATAGATTTGTTTTGCAGATTAACGTTAACGTTATACGACACTCTGAGCTTCACACACCTTTGTCTTTGTTCCTTTTCCGAGTGAGGCGGTGATTCGACTCCGAATCGACTCGTCTGCAGGTACCGAATCAACTGAATCAGTGGTTAGCATGTTCGCCTCACACCTCCAGGGTCGGGGGTTCGATTCCCGCCTCCGCCTTGTGCGTGTGGAGATTGCATGTTCTCCCTGTGCCTCGGGGGTTCCCTCCAGGTACTCCGGTTTCCTCCCCCGGTCCAAAGACATGCATGGTAGGTTGATTGGCATCTCTGGAAAATTGTCCGTAGTGTGTGTGTGTGTGTGAGTGAATGAGAGTGTGTGTGTGTGTGCCCTGCGATGGGTTGGCACTCCGTCCAGGGTGTATCCTGCCTCGATGCCCGATGACGCCTGACCCGAGACGTTCAGATAAAGCGGTAGAAGATGAGTGAGTGAGTGAGTGAGTGAGTGAGTGAATCATTTAGTCAGCACAGATTATCGGTGCTTAATTGGTAAAGATTGATTTACTTTTTCCGACCAATGAGTGCAAGTGTTTTAGGGGTGTGTATTTAGTAGCCCCCCCCCCAGCTAACACAATTTTTGCTGATTTGTTTAATTCGTTTAAACATGTTCATTAAACTAAATATCGAATCATTCAGATGAGTCGATTTCACTCTGATTCAAATCAGACAAATGGACTAAAAGGCATAAAAAGTGAAGACGAACAAAGATTCAATGAAAAGTCAAATTTTGAGGGAAAAAAAATAAAATTCCTGTTCCGAGTTTGTATTTATGCTCGTTTTCCTCTCGAAATTTGGACACGGAGCTTCGAGGTCAGCAGGTGATGGACATCATGATGCTTCTGAATAAAAAACAAAACAAAAACAAAATCGGTTTACTTTTTGTCTCAGTAACGATCAAGTGATCAAGTGATCAAGTGATCAAGTGATCCACCGATCGGTGCGTTTATTATAAAACGCTCGATCTCGGTCTGATGCCTAAACTGTGGGAAACCTCAAAAGAAACCTGACAGAAACTCGATTTTCTCTGAATCTGTTGTACGAGTGTTTTAGTTGATTGTAAAATGCTTGTGCTGTGATTTCACACTGACTCAGTGAACACAGTTCAGATATTTTGATGCCGAATGTCGACGTCGACCTTGAGAGATTAAAAGGCTTATCGTTATCCTCCCTCACAAAGTTCAGCGTCGTGCGCACTCACAGAAAGGAGCTTTATCGTTTCCGATAGACATGATTTCCGTTTATCCACTCGGAAAATCGAGTAGACTTGAAAAACTCAGACATGCAGCGCTTCAGTGAAGGTCGGCTTGAGAAGCATGAGATCACGATCGACAGCTTTTGTTTTATTACTTATCAACTTTCAACATTTAACAAAAAGTTTTTTTCACACTGTACAAACAGAGCACAGAGACCACGCCTCTCTAAGACGGACACACAGAGATCACGCCTCTCTAAGACAGACATACAGAGACCACGCCTCTCTAAGACGGACACACAGAGACCACGCCTCTCTAAGACAGACATACAGAGACCACGCCTCTCTAAGACAGACACACAGAGACCACGCCTCTCTAAGACAGACATACAGAGACCACGCCTCTCTAAGACAGACACACAGAGACCACGCCTCTCTAAGACAGACATACAGAGACCACGCCTCTCTAAGACGGACACACAGAGACCACGCCTCTCTAAGACGGACACACAGAGACCACGCCTCTCTAAGACAGACACACAGAGACCACGCCTCTCTAAGACAGACACACAGAGACCATGCCTCTCTAAGACAGACACCCAGAGACCACACCTCCTTCACTCAGGCAGGCACACTGAGACCACACCTCCATCACTCTTACATAAACACTGAGACCACACCTTCTTTACTCAGACAGGCACAGTGAGGCCACACCTCCTTTACTCAGACAGGTACAGTGAGGCCACACTTCCTTTACTCAGACAGGCACAGTGAGGCCACACCTCCTTTACTCAGACAGGCACAGTGAGACCACACCTCCTTTACTCAAAGAGGCACAGTGAGGCCACACCTCCTTTACTCAGACAGGCACAGTGAGACCACACCTCCTTTACTCAAAGAGGCACAGTGAGGCCCCACCTCCTTTACTCAGACAGGCACAGTGAGGCCACACCTCCTTTACTCGAACAGGCACAGTGAGGCCCCACCTCCTTTACTCAGACAGGTACAGTGAGGCCACACCTCCTTTACTCAGACAGGCACAGTGAGGCCACACCTCCTTTACTCAGACAGGTACAGTGAGGCCACACCTCCTTTACTCAGACAGGCACAGTGAGACCACACCTCCTTTACTCAGACAGGCACAGTGAGGCCCCACCTCCTTTACTCAGACAGGCACAGTGAGGCCACACCTCCTTTACTCAGACAGGCACAGTGAGGCCACACCTCCTTTACTCAGACAGGTACAGTGAGGCCACACCTCCTTTACTCAGACAGGCACAGTGAGGCCACACCTCCTTTACTCAGACAGGCACAGTGAGGCCACACCTCCTTTACTCAGACAGGCACAGTGAGGCCACACCTAATTTACTCAGACAGGTACAGTGAGGCCACACCTCCTTTACTCAGACAGGTACAGTGAGGCCACACCTCCTTTACTCAGACAGGCACAGTGAGGCTTTACTCAGACAGGCACAGTGAGGCCCCACCTCCTTTACTCAGACAGGCACAGTGAGGCCACACCTCCTTTACTCAAACAGGCACAGTGAGGCCACACCTCTTTTACTCAGACGGGTACAGTGAGGCCACACCTCTTTTACTCAGACAGGTACAGTGAGGCCACACCTCCTTTACTCAGACAGGCACAGTGAGGCCACACCTTCTTTACTCAGACAGGCACAGTGAGGCTTTACTCAGACAGGCACAGTGAGGCCACGCCTCCTTTACTCAGACAGGCACAGTGAGGCCACACCTCCTTTACTCAGACAGGCACAGTGAGGCCACACCTCCTTTACTCAGACGGGTACAGTGAGGCCACACCTCCTTTACTCAGACAGGCACAGTGAGGCCACACCTCCTTTACTCAGACAGGCAAGTGAGGCCACACCTCCTTTACTCAGAGAGGCACAGTGAGGCCACGCCTCCTTTACTCAGACAGGCAAGTGAGGCCACACCTTTACTCAGACAGGCACAGTGAGGCCACACCTCCTTTACTCAGACAGGCAAGTGAGGCCACACCTCCTTTACTCAGACAGGCAAGTGAGGCCACACCTCCTTTACTCAGACAGGCACAGTGAGACCTTGACTAGGAGTAATTTAGGTTAAATTATATTCCTGCTGTCACTGAGACCTGCTCTCTGCTTTGTGTAGTATTGAACACAGATCCTCTGTGTGTGTGTGTGTGTGTGTGTGTGTGTGAGTGTGTGTGTGTGTGTGTGTGTGTGTGTGTGTTTGTGTGTGTGTGTGTGAGAGAGAGAGAGCACTGAATAAATGATCTGCTCATGCACCTGCATAGCAAATAGCCGAGGGTGGGTGAGTCGATACGTCAGTGCATGGATCAGATCCGTACAGAAAATCATTGTTAGCTGCTCGCTTAGCAAGCGTTCTTATTTCATCAGCTTTCTAAAACCGAGTGTAACATTTCACTATGTGCAGATTTTATTTAGCCGTGTCAAAAGTCTGTATAACTGCCTGTCAGACGTACCGAAGATTTTATTTAGGGAGGCGTCGATACCGATACGGACGTCTCCAGATGACGCTAGCCGAGTAAAAATAACCTGTGTGGTTTTTGACAATTAAACGCTGTCTGATGCAACAGAATTAAAGTACTTTACTCCCAGCTTTACAGAAACGATTTCCCAAAGGGAAACAAAATCAGGAATACAACCTGACTTCATTATAACTAACTGACCTAGCGATGCTAATCAAGCTAATGCTCTGTTCCGAATCGACTCTAACACACTTCACACGCAGAAAAAACACAACCTGAGTTAAATAAAATGTAACGTGATGTCAGTGAAGTCATGACTGTGGAATGTAGTGCAGAAATCGAATAATGAATATTTAACAAAGCAATTTGCATATACAGTGGGAATAAGAATATTTATGAGCTGTTTTGCATATTACGCACAATCCTGTGTTATCTTAAATGTGTGTGTGTGTGTGTGTGTGTGTGTGTGTGTTAGACTGATGGTGCTGTCAGTCTAAGCCAAACTCCCACACTGTCTATGTTTCTATATTGTTAGTGAATTCTATTGTGTTTTTTGAAGAGATAAAATTATGACATCATCAGAGTGAGACCAATCACCCACCTGGTCATCTGGTCATGCGTCACTGAGAAGACGTGTGTCATGTTCTCACTCATTCATTTTCTATCCGAACTATCTCGGGTCACGGGGAGCCTGTGCCTATCTCAGGCGTCATCGGGCATCGAGGCAGGATACACCCTGGACGGAGTGCCAACCCATCACAGGGCACACACACACTCTCATTCACTCACACACTCACACACTACGGACAATTTTCCAGAGATGCCAATCAACCTACCATGCATGTCTTTGGACCGGGGGAGGAAAACGGAGTACCCGGAGGAACACACACACAAGGTGGAGGCAGGAATCAAACCCCGACTCTGGAAATGTGAGGCGAACGTGCTAACCGCTATGCCATCGTGACGCCTGTGTGTCATGTTCACACACTAAAATACACATAAACTGATGTCTTGTAACTGAAGATCTAAATCTGTGAATTCGTACCTTTTCTTTCTTTTTTCTCTGGTCGGAGCGGAATGAGAGCGAGGATGCTGATTGGCTGCGACGGCTTCCTGTGTCGCGTTCATCCTCTTTTCATTCTGTGTGGTGATTGGCTTGTTAGACAGAACCTTATAAATCAGGGTTCATCTGTAAGTCTGAAGATTTTGTAGATTCCTTCATAGAAAGTGTTTCTCACAGAGATAGTTGAAGAACTCTTAAAGGTTCTTGGTGTTAAAAAGAAGATAATTAACCAGTTAAAGGCAGGGTCTCATGCTTCAGAAAGCTGAGTCGGGACGAATAATGAACAAAAATCAAAACAGAAGTCAAAACTAACGTGTAGCCAATGAGCAGAAAGGGGCGGGGCTTGTCGATATGGGCGGAGAGAGCTTTCAGTGCGCGTGTGTGACATTAGCAGAAAGCGGTTTTAACATCGACATGGAGGATAAAAACAAAGAAAGAAAGAGAAGAAAGACTTACGATAAGGACAAGAAGTAGGACGTGTTAATATAGGATCAGCTTTCCAGCGCTGGAGAGAACTGAAGGAGCAGGAAGTTGGCCACATATTCACAGGTTGGAGTTTCCCGAGTCAATAACTCCTGAGCTAAACGCTGTTACTACACAAATAACACCTCTTTTCTATCGTAGTAATGTAGAGAGGCAGCTACAACCGCGTTTTGTGTAGTAACAGCGTTTAGCTCAGGAGTTATCGACTCGGGAAACTCCCACCTGTGAATATGTGGCCGACTTTACTTAAGACGCCGAGGCGCTTTTTTCCTTCTCGATAGGTGAGTAACGTTGGTTTTGCTTTGTTACACAGAACTAATATATGCCTTTGTCCTTTACATCATTATGCTTGTGTGGCATTTTTGCTTGTTTGTTTATCTACAATCGTATTGTTCTTCCCTTCAGCTATGATAAAGACACGTTTCTTTCTGTTAGTCGCCCGGGTTACGTATGTATGTGTGTGTGGGCGGAGCTGTCGATACAGGGGTGGGACCCAAATGTCGACATTGGCTTTCAAACAACGGAGACCTCACCTTTAATATGTAAACTCTCTGAGGGTTCTCTAAAGGCACTGGATAATTAAAGGTTCGTATCTTCACCTTGTTCTGGGTTCTCCTCATTCCCTATAAAGATGCACCCGGAGGGACAAATGACGATTGTTAGCATTAAGAAGAAAATGATGAACCATTTACACTCCTAGAAATAAGGTTTTATCTGAAAACACAAGACCAAATTGTTGGGTTCCTTCAGATGTAGTATAACATCATACTTTTAGGAAATAGTTCTTTAAGGGTTCTGACAGGAAAACACTGTTGTATAGTTCTACATAGGAGGAACCTTTGGGCTCTAAATGTTTTAACGTGGTTCCCTCGTCGCTGGGAATCAGCAGCACTGTGACTATAAAATGGACAAAAACTGGTTGCCCGGGTGACGCTCCGTGACTCTGCGGGTTCTGCTCGATCACATCGATCGTGTTCTCCAGCCGAGGCGCGTGCCTCGGTTCCACACCGAGCTAAAGATGGATCCGAGCTGCTTTTTGTTTCATAATGAAAAGTTTCACGCTGTCTAACAGGCGCCGTGTCGATGTCGTGTCCCATTTCTGATGTTCTTGCTGGACTTCGGTGGGTTCTAATGGTTCCTTGGATGGTACGAGAGAATCTGTCCCTCTGAACGCCGTGAGCTACGTCCTGTGTGGGCTTGTAGCTCTCTCTCTCTCTCTCTCTTTCTCTCTCTCTCTCTCTCTCTCTCTCTCTCTCTCCTGATTGTGTGTGTATGTGTGTCTGCCTCTCTGAGCTGGGAGATGAATCACAATAACGTTCCTCTATGCTGACTCATTTTCTGTAGGAGTCTGAATATTCTCACTTATTTTTATTCTCTCTCTCTCTCTCTCACACACACACACACACACACACACACACACACACACACACACACACACACAGTCGCTGTGTTAGTCACGCAAGACAATGAGATGTTATTCCACACGTCTGATCTTTTCTTTAAGAAGCTGTAATTACAAAGTCACAGTGTTTCTCCTTCTGAACCTTCATGCAGCAGTTCTTGAAAAGAAAATTCCACCTTTTCCAAGGAATTGCCTCGGAATCGGAATTTTGTTCATCGAAGCATAGTCGAGGAGCACGAGACACAGACTGCTGTTAGCATCTGCTGGCTGTAGCTACTGATGAGCTTCCAAAACCTGTGTTCTCCTCACAGATCAGCTCAGAGACCATAATAGATCGATAGATAGATTCTTCACTTCTTCAACATGAAGAAATGCAAAACAGAAATGTTTAAATGTCTCTAAATCT
>NC_062534.1:24989440-25001940 GCF_022655615.1 Tachysurus fulvidraco
TGAGCCACTGATTTGAGTGAGTCAGTCTCCAAGTTTTAGGATTTTCCTAAGAAAGGGGGTGTGTTCAATTAATTAATTAAATTAATTATTCATTCATTCATTCATTTATTTATTATTAAAAAAGAATTATTTTATAATTAATGGTTTATTTAAGGTTGTTAAACAAACATTTTATGAATTTCAGGACACATCATCAGCAGTGCACCTCAGGCTCAACGGGTGTTTCGGCCTTTGATCACTGAACACACTCCTCTGAGGCGGCCAGCCGTAGGTGGATCAAGCCTCGGCTTGTGTCCCATGTCCAACCGGAAGCTAACTAATGCTAACGCTAAGTAACTCCTCCGTATGGGTGGAGTCATTGAACTATTTTGCCTATTAACCTATTTTATCTATCTATTTATTTGTCTATAATGGGCTCTAATTTGCTCTTAAAAGAAGAGAGTGGAAGTGAAGGAGAGCAGAATGGGAGAGAACTTGTCTCTATCTTTAACGCTACCATTTTGCTACTGTTATTGTTAACATTATTATTATTATTATTATTATTATTATTATTATTATTATTATTATTATTATTAGTGTAGAGTGTTACTTCTATCAAAGTGCTAAACAAGTGAAAATGAATTATTTACTCTAGATGTTCAATTTCCCTCATCACTCTATTCTATGGGGTTCTCCGGTGGCAGAGCATCCAGTTCAATAACTTTTGAAAAGAGGCACACACCACTCCAAAACAAGTTGCTAAATATTTATTTGACCCTAAAGAACATACTACAAGTCTTTAATGTGCTATTATTTACTCTAGATGTTCACTTTCCATCATCACTCTATTCTATGGGGTTCTCCATTGGCAGAGCATCCAGTTCAATAACTTTTGAAAAGAGGCACACACCACTCCAAAACAAGTTGCTAAATATTTATTTGACCCTAAAGAACATACTACAAGTCTTTAATGTGCTATTATTTACTCTAGATGTTCACTTTCCATCATCACTCTATTCTATGGGGTTCTCCATTGGCAGAGCATCCAGTTCAATAACTTTTGAAAAGAGGCACACACCACTCCAGAACAAGTTGCTAAATATTTATTTGACCCTAAAGAACATACTACAAGTCTTTAATGTGCTATTATTTACTCTAGATGTTCACTTTCCATCATCACTCTATTCTATGGGGTTCTCCATTGGCAGAGCATCCAGTTCAATAACTTTTGAAAAGAGGCACACACCACTCCAAAACAAGTTGCTAAATATTTATTTGACCCTAAAGAACATACTACAAGTCTTTAATGTGCTATTATTTACTGTAGATGTTCACTTTCCATCATCACTCTATTCTATGGGGTTCTCCATTGGCAGAGCATCCAGTTCAATAACTTTTGAAAAGAGGCACACACCACTCCAAAACAAGTTGCTAAATATTTATTTGACCCTAAAGAACATACTACAAGTCTTTAATGTGCTATTATTTACTCTAGATGTTCAATTTCCATCATCACTCTATTCTATGGGGTTCTCCATTGGCAGAGCATCCAGTTCAATAACTTTTGAAAAGAGGCACACACCACTCCAAAACAAGTTGCTAAATATTTATTTGACCCTAAAGAACATACTACAAGTCTTTAATGTGCTATTATTTACTCTAGATGTTCACTTTCCATCATCACTCTATTCTATGGGGTTCTCCATTGGCAGAGCATCCAGTTCAATAACTTTTGAAAAGAGGCACACACCACTCCAAAACAAGTTGCTAAATATTTATTTGACCCTAAAGAACATACTACAAGTCTTTAATGTGCTATTATTTACTCTAGATGTTCACTTTCCATCATCACTCTATTCTATGGGGTTCTCCATTGGCAGAGCATCCAGTTCAATAACTTTTGAAAAGAGGCACACACCACTCCAAAACAAGTTGCTAAATATTTATTTGACCCTAAAGAACATACTACAAGTCTTTAATGTGCTATTATTTACTGTAGATGTTCACTTTCCATCATCACTCTATTCTATGGGGTTCTCCATTGGCAGAGCATCCAGTTCAATAACTTTTGAAAAGAGGCACACACCACTCCAAAACAAGTTGCTAAATATTTATTTGACCCTAAAGAACATACTACAAGTCTTTAATGTGCTATTATTTACTCTAGATGTTCACTTTCCATCATCACTCTATTCTATGGGGTTCTCCATTGGCAGAGCATCCAGTTCAATAACTTTTGAAAAGAGGCACACACCACTCCAAAACAAGTTGCTAAATATTTATTTGACCCTAAAGAACATACTACAAGTCTTTAATGTGCTATTATTTACTCTAGATGTTCAATTTCCATCATCACTCTATTCTATGGGGTTCTCCATTGGCAGAGCATCCAGTTCAATAACTTTTGAAAAGAGGCACACACCACTCCAAAACAAGTTGCTAAATATTTATTTGACCCTAAAGAACATACTACAAGTCTTTAATGTGCTATTATTTACTCTAGATGTTCAATTTCCATCATCACTCTATTCTATGGGGTTCTCCATTGGCAGAGCATCCAGTTCAATAACTTTTGAAAAGAGGCACACACCACTCCAAAACAAGTTGCTAAATATTTATTTGACCCTAAAGAACATACTACAAGTCTTTAATGTGCTATTATTTACTCTAGATGTTCAATTTCCATCATCACTCTATTCTATGGGGTTCTCCAGTGGCAGAGCATCCAGTTCAATAACTTTTGAAAAGAGGCACACACCACTCCAGAACAAGTTGCTAAATATTTATTTGACCCTAAAGAACATACTACAAGTCTTTAATGTGCTATAATTTACTCTAGATGTTCAATTTCCATCATCACTCTATTCTATGGGGTTCTCCATTGGCAGAGCATCCAGTTCAATAACTTTTGAAAAGAGTCACACACCACTCCAAAACAAGTTGCTAAATATTTATTTGACCCTAAAGAACATACTACAAGTCTTTAATGTGCTATTATTTACTCTAGATGTTCACTTTCCATCATCACTCTATTCTATGGGGTTCTCCATTGGCAGAGCATCCAGTTCAATAACTTTTGAAAAGAGGCACACACCACTCCAAAACAAGTTGCTAAATATTTATTTGACCCTAAAGAACATACTACAAGTCTTTAATGTGCTATTATTTACTCTAGATGTTCAATTTCCATCATCACTCTATTCTATGGGGTTCTCCATTGGCAGAGCATCCAGTTCAATAACTTTTGAAAAGAGGCACACACCACTCCAGAACAAGTTGCTAAATATTTATTTGACCCTAAAGAACATACTACAAGTCTTTAATGTGCTATTATTTACTCTAGATGTTCAATTTCCATCATCACTCTATTCTATGGGGTTCTCCATTGGCAGAGCATCCAGTTCAATAACTTTTGAAAAGAGTCACACACCACTCCAGAACAAGTTGCTAAATATTTATTTGACCCTAAAGAACATACTACAAGTCTTTAATGTGCTATTATTTACTCTAGATGTTCACTTTCCATCATCACTCTATTCACTCTAATGCTAATGTGCGTGCTCTGCTGAGGTCTAGGGACCTAGCCTTCAGAACAGGGGACAGGGTGGCCCTAAGAACAGCAAGGGCCAAACTGTCCCGAGCCATCAGAGAGGCAAAGCGTGCACATGCCCAGACAATCCACAGCCACTTCCAGGACAGCGGAGACACCCGGCGCATGTGGCAGGGCATACAGGCGATCACAAACTACAAGACAGCTTCACCTGCTTGTGATAGCGACGCCTCCCTCCCAGACGCGTTGAACGAGTTCTACGCTCGGTTCGAGGTACAGAACAACGTTACGCCAAGGAAGACCATCCCTCGTCCCGACGACCAGGTACTCTGTCTATCCACGGCCGACGTGAGGAGATCTCTATGCAGAGTTAACCCACGGAAGGCTGCTGGACCAGACAACATTCCTGGCAGGGTGCTCAGAGAATGTGCGGAACAGCTAGCGGATGTCTTTACGGACATCTTCAACATTTCCCTGAGCAGCGCCGTTGTTCCTACGTGCCTCAAAACTACCACCATCGTTCCTGTCCCAAAGAAGTCTACAGTGTCTTGCCTCAATGACTATCGTCCCGTTGCACTCACACCCATAGTTATGAAGTGCTTCGAGAAGCTCGTCATGAGGCACATCAAGACCCAGCTACCACCCTCACTTGACCCCCTACAGTTCGCGTATCGTCCAAACCGCTCCACAGACGATGCCATTACCACAGCCCTCCACTTAGCCCTCACCCATCTGGACAATAAGGACACTTATGTACGAATGCTGTTCATAGACTTTAGTTCAGCATTCAATACAATCATCCCTCAGCACCTGATTGGGAAGCTGAGCCTGCTGGGACTAAACACCTCCCTCTGCAACTGGATCCTGGACTTCCTGACTGGGAGACCTCAGTCAGTCCGGATCGGGAACAGCATCTCCAGCACCACCACACTGAACACTGGAGCTCCTCAAGGCTGCGTGCTCAGTCCACTGCTGTTCACTCTGCTGACTCACGACTGTGCAGCAATGCACAGATCGAATCATATTATTAAGTTCGCCGATGACACGACCGTGGTGGGTCTCATCAACAAGAACGACGAGTCAGCATACAGGGAGGAGGTGCAACAACTAACTGCCTGGTGTAGAGCCAACAACCTTTCTCTGAATGTGGACAAAACTAAAGAGATGGTTGTGGACTTCAGGAGAGCACAGAGCGACCACTCTCCGCTGAACATCGACGGATCATCTGTAGAGATCGTCAAGAGCACCAAATTTCTGGGTGTTCATCTAGCGGAGAACCTCACCTGGTCACTCAACACCAGCGCCATCACCAAGAAAGCCCAGCAGCGTCTCTACTTCCTCCGAAGGCTGAGAAAGGCACATCTCCCTCCCCCAACCCTGACCATGTTCTACAGAGGGACCATTGAGAGCATCCTGAGCAGCTGCATCACTGTCTGGTTTGGGAACTGTACGATCTCGGATCGCAAAACCCTGCAGCGGATAGTGAGGACAGCGGAGAAGATCATTGGGGTCTCTCTTCCCTCTATCATGGACACTTACACCACACGCTGCGTCCGCAAAGGCAACAGCATTGTGGATGACCCCACACACCCCTCACACACACTCTTCACCCTCCTGCCGTCTGGAAAAAGGTACCGAAGCATTCGGGCCCTCACGACCAGACTGCGTAACAGTTTCTTCCCACAAGCCATCAGACTTCTCAATAACCGAACTGTACTATACTGAGCACAACATACACACATATCATCTGTATGGACTGCACAGACCCTCACAAAACACACACACTGTTTTGCACACTTTTCTGCTGTTTTTGCACATATTGGACAATATCTCAGTCATCTGCTGTTTTTTGCACAACTCCATATATAATCCAAAGGACCTGCTGCTAAGAACCTGCTGCTGTTCATTCTTTTACTGCACAAAATACTGTTTGAACATTCAGTATTTACACTGGTCGGTCGGCGCTGTTTCTGTTACTGTGTATTGTCTTTTGTGTATTGCATTTTTTGTACTTTTTGTATTGTCTTGTAACTTAATGTCTGCACTGTTTTTTGTCCTGCACTGTCTTTTGTCCTGCACTGTCTTGCTTGTCTTGTCCTGCACTGTTTGCACCAGGTTGCACAGTTGCACTTTATGTGGCTAAGACTACTTACATGTCCTTAGCCCTGTCTTTGTTTTATGTAGCACCTTGATCCTGGAGAAACGTTGTCTCATTTCACTGTGTACTGCAACAGCTATATATGGTTGAAATGACAATAAAAAGCTTCTTGACTCTTGACTTGACTTGACTATGGGGTTCTCCATTGGCAGAGCATCCAGTTCAATAACTTTTGAAAAGAGGCACACACCACTCCAAAACAAGTTGCTAAATATTTATTTGACCCTAAAGAACATACTACAAGTCTTTAATGTGCTATTATTTACTGTAGATGTTCAATTTCCATCTTCACTCTATTCTATGGGGTTCTCCAGTGGCAGAGCATCCAGTTCAATAACTTTTGAAAAGAGTCACAAACCACTCCAAAACAAGTTGCTAAATATTTATTTGACCCTAAAGAACATACTACAAGTCTTTAATGTGCTATTATTTACTGTAGATGTTCACTTTCCATCATCACTCTATTCTATGGGGTTCTCCAGTGGCAGAGCATCCAGTTCAATAACTTTTGAAAAGAGGCACAAACCACTCCAAAACAAGTTGCTAAATATTTATTTGACCCTAAAGAACATACTACAAGTCTTTAATGTGCTATTATTTACTCTAGATGTTCAATTTCCATCATCACTCTATTCTATGGCGTTCTCCAGTGGCAGAGCATCCAGTTCAATAACTTTTGAAATGAGGCACACACCACTCCAAAACAAGTTGCTAAATATTTATTTGACCCTAAAGAACATACTACAAGTCTTTAATGTGCTATTATTTACTCTAGATGTTCAATTTCCATCATAACTCTATTCTACGGGGTTCTCCAGTGGCAGAGCATCCAGTTCAATAACTTTTGAAAAGAGGCACACACCACTCCAGAACAAGTTGCTAAATATTTATTTGACCCTAAAGAACATACTACAAGTCTTTAATGTGCTATAATTTACTCTAGATGTTCAATTTCCATCATCACTCTATTCTATTGGGTTCTCCAGTGGCAGAGCATCCAGTTCAATAACTTTTGAAAAGAGTCACACACCACTCCAGAACAAGTTGCTAAATATTTATTTGACCCTAAAGAACATACTACAAGTCTTTAATGTGCTATTATTTACTCTAGATGTTCACTTTCCATCATCACTCTATTCTATGGGGTTCTCCATTGGCAGAGCATCCAGTTCAATAACTTTTGAAAAGAGGCACACACCACTCCAAAACAAGTTGCTAAATATTTATTTGACCCTAAAGAACATACTACAAGTCTTTAATGTGCTATTATTTACTCTAGATGTTCAATTTCCATCATCACTCTATTCTATGGGGTTCTCCATTGGCAGAGCATCCAGTTCAATAACTTTTGAAAAGAGGCACACACCACTCCAAAACAAGTTGCTAAATATTTATTTGACCCTAAAGAACATACTACAAGTCTTTAATGTGCTATATTTACTCTAGATGTTCAATTTCCATCATCACTCTATTCTATGGGGTTCTCCAGTGGCAGAGCATCCAGTTCAATAACTTTTGAAAAGAGGCACAAACCACTCCAAAACAAGTTGCTAAATATTTATTTGACCCTAAAGAACATACTACAAATCTTTAATGTGCTATTATTTACTCTAGATGTTCAATTTCCATCATCACTCTATTCTATGGGGTTCTCCAGTGGCAGAGCATCCAGTTCAATAACTTTTGATAAGAGTCACACACCACTCCAGAACAAGTTGCTAAATATTTATTTGACCCTAAAGAACATACTACAAGTCTTTAATGTGCTATTATTTACTCTAGATGTTCAATTTCCATCATCACTCTATTCTATGGGGTTCTCCATTGGCAGAGCATCCAGTTCAATAACTTTTGAAAAGAGGCACACACCACTCCAAAACAAGTTGCTAAATATTTATTTGACCCTAAAGAACATACTACAAGTCTTTAATGTGCTATTATTTACTCTAGATGTTCAATTTCCATCATCACTCTATTCTATGGGGTTCTCCATTGGCAGAGCATCCAGTTCAATAACTTTTGAAAAGAGGCACACACCACTCCAAAACAAGTTGCTAAATATTTATTTGACCCTAAAGAACATACTACAAGTCTTTAATGTGCTATTATTTACTCTAGATGTTCAATTTCCATCATTACTCTATTCTATGGGGTTCTCCATTGGCAGAGCATCCAGTTCAATAACTTTTGAAAAGAGGCACACACCACTCCAAAACAAGTTGCTAAATATTTATTTGACCCTAAAGAACATACTACAAGTCTTTAATGTGCTATTATTTACTCTAGATGTTCAATTTCCATCATCACTCTATTCTATGGGGTTCTCCATTGGCAGAGCATCCAGTTCAATAACTTTTGAAAAGAGTCACACACCACTCCAGAACAAGTTGCTAAATATTTATTTGACCCTAAAGAACATACTACAAGTCTTTAATGTGCTATTATTTACTCTAGATGTTCACTTTCCATCATCACTCTATTCTATGGGGTTCTCCATTGGCAGAGCATCCAGTTCAATAACTTTTGAAAAGAGCCACACACCACTCCAAAACAAGTTGCTAAATATTTATTTGACCCTAAAGAACATACTACAAGTCTTTAATGTGCTATTATTTACTCTAGATGTTCAATTTCCATCATCACTCTATTCTATGGGGTTCTCCATTGGCAGAGCATCCAGTTCAATAACTTTTGAAAAGAGTCACACACCACTCCAGAACAAGTTGCTAAATATTTATTTGACCCTAAAGAACATACTACAAGTCTTTAATGTGCTATTATTTACTCTAGATGTTCAATTTCCATCATCACTCTATTCTATGGGGTTCTCCATTGGCAGAGCATCCAGTTCAATAACTTTTGAAAAGAGGCACACACCACTCCAAAACAAGTTGCTAAATATTTATTTGACCCTAAAGAACATACTACAAGTCTTTAATGTGCTATTATTTACTCTAGATGTTCACTTTCCATCATCACTCTATTCTATGGGGTTCTCCATTGGCAGAGCATCCAGTTCAATAACTTTTGAAAAGAGGCACACACCACTCCAAAACAAGTTGCTAAATATTTATTTGACCCTAAAGAACATACTACAAGTCTTTAATGTGCTATTATTTACTCTAGATGTTCAATTTCCATCATCACTCTATTCTATGGGGTTCTCCATTGGCAGAGCATCCAGTTCAATAACTTTTGAAAAGAGGCACACACCACTCCAAAACCAGTTGCTAAATATTTATTTGACCCTAAAGAACATACTACAAGTCTTTAATGTGCTATTATTTACTCTAGATGTTCAATTTCCATCATCACTCTATTATATGGGGTTCTCCATTGGCAGAGCATCCAGTTCAATAACTTTTGAAAAGAGGCACACACCACTACAAAACAAGTTGCTAAATATTTATTTGACCCTAAAGAACATACTACAAGTCTTTAATGTGCTATTATTTACTCTAGATGTTCAATTTCCATCATCACTCTATTCTATGGGGTTCTCCATTGGCAGAGCATCCAGTTCAATAACTTTTGAAAAGAGGCACACACCACTCCAAAACAAGTTGCTAAATATTTATTTGACCCTAAAGAACATACTACAAGTCTTTAATGTGCTATAATTTACTCTAGATGTTCAATTTCCATCATCACTCTATTCTATGGGGTTCTCCAGTGGCAGAGCATCCAGTTCAATAACTTTTGAAAAGAGGCACAAACCACTCCAAAACAAGTTGCTAAATATTTATTTGACCCTAAAGAACATACTACAAATCTTTAATGTGCTATTATTTACTCTAGATGTTCAATTTCCATCATCACTCTATTCTATGGGGTTCTCCAGTGGCAGAGCATCCAGTTCAATAACTTTTGATAAGAGTCACACACCACTCCAGAACAAGTTGCTAAATATTTATTTGACCCTAAAGAACATACTACAAGTCTTTAATGTGCTATTATTTACTCTAGATGTTCAATTTCCATCATCACTCTATTCTATGGGGTTCTCCATTGGCAGAGCATCCAGTTCAATAACTTTTGAAAAGAGGCACACACCACTCCAAAACAAGTTGCTAAATATTTATTTGACCCTAAAGAACATACTACAAATCTTTAATGTGCTATTATTTACTCTAGATGTTCAATTTCCATCATCACTCTATTCTATGGGGTTCTCCAGTGGCAGAGCATCCAGTTCAATAACTTTTGATAAGAGTCACACACCACTCCAGAACAAGTTGCTAAATATTTATTTGACCCTAAAGAACATACTACAAGTCTTTAATGTGCTATTATTTACTCTAGATGTTCAATTTCCATCATCACTCTATTCTATGGGGTTCTCCATTGGCAGAGCATCCAGTTCAATAACTTTTGAAAAGAGTCACACACCACTCCAGAACAAGTTGCTAAATATTTATTTGACCCTAAAGAACATACTACAAGTCTTTAATGTGCTATTATTTACTCTAGATGTTCAATTTCCATCATCACTCTATTCTATGGGGTTCTCCATTGGCAGAGCATCCAGTTCAATAACTTTTGAAAAGAGGCACACACCACTCCAAAACAAGTTGCTAAATATTTAGTTGACCCTAAAGAACATACTACAAGTCTTTAATGTGCTATTATTTACTCTAGATGTTCACTTTCCATCATCACTCTATTCTATGGGGTTCTCCATTGGCAGAGCATCCAGTTCAATAACTTTTGAAAAGAGGCACACACCACTCCAAAACAAGTTGCTAAATATTTATTTGACCCTAAAGAACATACTACAAGTATTTAATGTGCTATTATTTACTCTAGATGTTCAATTTCCATCATCACTCTATTCTATGGGGTTCTCCATTGGCAGAGCATCCAGTTCAATAACTTTTGAAAAGAGGCACACACCACTCCAAAACCAGTTGCTAAATATTTATTTGACCCTAAAGAACATACTACAAGTCTTTAATGTGCTATTATTTACTCTAGATGTTCAATTTCCATCATCACTCTATTCTATGGGGTTCTCCATTGGCAGAGCATCCAGTTCAATAACTTTTGAAAAGAGGCACACACCACTACAAAACAAGTTGCTAAATATTTATTTGACCCTAAAGAACATACTACAAGTCTTTAATGTGCTATTATTTACTCTAGATGTTCAATTTCCATCATCACTCTATTCTATGGGGTTCTCCATTGGCAGAGCATCCAGTTCAATAACTTTTGAAAAGAGGCACACACCACTCCAAAACAAGTTGCTAAATATTTATTTGACCCTAAAGAACATACTACAAGTCTTTAATGTGCTATAATTTACTCTAGATGTTCAATTTCCATCATCACTCTATTCTATGGGGTTCTCCAGTGGCAGAGCATCCAGTTCAATAACTTTTGAAAAGAGGCACAAACCACTCCAAAACAAGTTGCTAAATATTTTTTTGACCCTAAAGAACATACTACAAATCTTTAATGTGCTATTATTTACTCTAGATGTTCAATTTCCATCATCACTCTATTCTATGGGGTTCTCCAGTGGCAGAGCATCCAGTTCAATAACTTTTGATAAGAGTCACACACCACTCCAGAACAAGTTGCTAAATATTTATTTGACCCTAAAGAACATACTACAAGTCTTTAATGTGCTATTATTTACTCTAGATGTTCAATTTCCATCATCACTCTATTCTATGGGGTTCTCCATTGGCAGAGCATCCAGTTCAATAACTTTTGAAAAGAAGCACACACCACTCCAAAACAAGTTGCTAAATATTTATTTGACCCTAAAGAACATACTACAAGTCTTTAATGTGCTATTATTTACTCTTGATGTTCACTTTCCATCATCACTCTATTCTATGGGGTTCTCCATTGGCAGAGCATCCAGTTCAATAACTTTTGAAAAGAGGCACACACACACCACTCCTGAACAAGTTGCTAAATATTTATTTGACCCTAAAGAACATACTACAAGTCTTTAATGTGCTATTATTTACTCTAGATGTTCAATTTCCATCTTCACTCTATTCTATGGGGTTCTCCATTGGCAGAGCATCCAGTTCAATAACTTTTGAAAAGAGGCACACACCACTACAAAACAAGTTGCTAAATATTTATTTGACCCTAAAGAACATACTACAAGTCTTTAATGTGCTATTATTTACTCTAGATGTTCAATTTCCATCATCACTCTATTCTATGGGGTTCTCCATTGGCAGAGCATCCAGTTCAATAACTTTTGAAAAGAGGCACACACCACTCCAAAACCAGTTGCTAAATATTTATTTGTCCCTAAAGAACATACTACAAGTCTTTAATGTGCTATTATTTACTCTAGATGTTCAATTTCCATCATCACTCTATTCTATGGGGTTCTCCATTGGCAGAGCATCCAGTTCATAACTTTTGAAAAGAGGCACACACCACTCCAAAACAAGTTGCTAAATATTTATTTGACCCTAAAGAACATACTACAAGTCTTTAATGTGCTATTATTTACTCTAGATGTTCAATTTCCATCATCACTCTATTCTATGGGGTTCTCCATTGGCAGAGCATCCAGTTCAATAACTTTTGAAAAGAGGCACACACCACTCCAAAACAAGTTGCTAAATATTTATTTGACCCTAAAGAACATACTACAAGTCTTTAATGTGCTATAATTTACTCTAGATGTTCAATTTCCATCATCACTCTATTCTATGGGGTTCTCCAGTGGCAGAGCATCCAGTTCAATAACTTTTGAAAAGAGGCACACACCACTCCAAAACAAGTTGCTAAATATTTATTTGACCCTAAAGAACATACTACAAGTCTTTAATGTGCTAT
>NC_062534.1:25016940-25039440 GCF_022655615.1 Tachysurus fulvidraco
GTGTGTGGAAATGTGTGTTTGTGTTTGTGTGTGTGTGTGTGTGTGTGTGTGTGTGTGTGTGTGTCTGCACCAGACAGAAGAAAGAGGAAACTGATGAGGAGTGATGTCAGGGTGAAGATGGTGTGTGAGGTGTGGACGCCTGCATTCGAACGCTGCGTGGCGGTGTGTTGTAATGGTGTGTGTATCATGTGTTGTGGTGTGTGTATCATGTTGTGTAGTGATGTGTGTAGTGGTGTGTGTATCATGTTTTGTAGTGGTGTGTGTGAGTGGTGTGTGTATCATATTGTGTAGTGATCTGTGTAGTGGTGTGTGTATCATGTTTTGTAGTGGTGTGTGTAGTGATGTGTGTAGTGGTGTGTGTATCATATTGTGTAGTGATCTGTGTAGTGGTGTGTGTATCATGTTTTGTAGTGGTGTGTGTAGTGGTGTGTGTATCATGTTTTGTAGTGGTGTGTGTGAGTGGTGTGTGTATCATATTGTGTAGTGATCTGTGTAGTGGTGTGTGTATCATGTTTTGTAGTGGTGTGTGTAGTGATGTGTGTAGTGGTGTGTGTATCATATTGTGTAGTGATCTGTGTAGTGGTGTGTGTATCATGTTTTGTAGTGGTGTGTGTAGTGATGTGTGTAGTGGTGTGTGTATCATATTGTGTAGTGATGTGTGTAGTGGTGTGTGTATCATGTTTTGTAGTGGTGTGTGTAGTGGTGTGTGTGTATCATGTTTTGTAGTGGTGTGTGTAGTGGTGTGTGTATCATATTTTGTAGTGGTGTGTGTAGTGGTGTGTGTGTATCATGTTTTGTAGTGGTGTGTGTAGTGGTGTGTGTGTATCATATTTTGTAGTGGTGTGTGTAGTGGTGTGTGTGTGTCATGTTTTGTAGTGGTGTGTGTAGTGGTGTGTGTGTATCATGTTTTGTAGTGGTGTGTGTAGTGGTGTGTGTATCATATTTTGTAGTGGTGTGTGTAGTGGTGTGTGTGTGTCATGTTTTGTAGTGGTGTGTGTAGTGATGTGTGTCTGTGTATCATGTTGTGTAGTGGTGTGTGTAGTGGTGTGTGTATCATGTTGTGTTGCAGTGTGTATCATGTGGTGAGTATCATGTGTTGTGGTGTGTGTATCATATTGTGTAGTGATGTGTGTTGTGGTGTGTGTATCATATTGTGTAGTGATGTGTGTAGTGGTGTGTGTATCATATTGTGTAGTGATGTGTGTAGTGGTGTGTGTATCATATTGTGTAGTGATGTGTGTAGTGGTGTGTGTGACATATTGTGTAGATGTGTGTATCATGTGTAGTGATGTGTGTAGTGGTGTGTGTATCATATTGTGTAGATGTGTGTGTAGTGGTGTGTGTATCATGTTTTGTAGTTGTGTGTGTAGTGGTGTGTGTGTATCATGTTTTGAAGTGATGTGTGTAGTGGTGTGTGTATCATATTGTGTAGTGGTGTGTGTATCATGTTTTGTAGTGGTGTGTGTAGTGGTGTGTGTAGTGGTGTGTGTAGTGGTGTGTGTGTATCATGTTTTGTAGTGATGTGTGTAGTGTTGTGTGTATCATATTGTGTAGTGGTGTGTGTATCATGTTTTGTAGTGGTGTGTGTAGTGGTGTGTGTAGTGGTGTGTGTGTGTAGTGGTGTGTGTATCATATTGTGTTGCAGTGTGTATCATGTGTAGTGGTGAATGCTGTGGTCTGTGTATCTTGTGTGGTGGTGAGTTGTGTGGTGTGTGTATCTTTTTGTGTGGTGCACATGCAGCTGAGCAATTGAGTGTTCGGGGCCTTGCTCAGGGGCCCAGGTTTGTGTGTGTTGGTGTTGTGTGGTGATGTGTACAACTTGCTTGCTTTGGGCCCAGCTGGGGGGCACACACATTAAACGGCTGCTGGTTCATACACACACACACACACACACACACAGAAGAAGAGAATAAATACAAATATACAGGAGGATATAGAACACAAGAAACAGGAAGTTACGGAGTTCTGGTTACAACATCATCAGGATTCAAACCTGGAGTCTCCTGACATTCGGGTGAAACTTTAGATTGGTAGCCTGCCATTTGGTAGCCCACCCTGGAGCCTTTCCTGGGCTCCTGACCAAGACTCAGAGCCCTCAGCTGCTCAGCTCTGCTCCTGGACCCGAGGCACTTTGGATAAAATCATGTGCCAAGTGAACAGATGTGGAAAATCCACTTTATCTCGGACGCCGTTGTATTCCGAGTTCCTCCGTGATTGTTTTATTCTCTTCTCTTCAGCTGCTCAAATATTCATAATCTCTGCATTAACGTTCGGGCCACGTGACAGACGACATGTCCATTCATTCACTCATTCATCTTCTACCGCTTATCCGAACTTCTTGGGTCATGGGGAGCCTGTGCCTATCTCAGGCGTCATCGGGCATCGAGGCAGGATACACCCTGGACGGAGTGCCAACCCATCACAGGGCACACACACACTCTCATTCACTCACACACACACACTACGGACAATTTTCCAGAGATGCCAATCAATCTACCATAAAACTCCTCCCTTTTTAGGCCACGCCCATCTCAGTCCTAAATCTCAATGCCAGTCCAATTACTTGACCGCGTCGCATCAGAACTTTCCGTCCTCTCGTCCAGCTCTCTGTTTGCACTTTCGCTGATGTTATGACATTAATTTGATGCTCTGTGTGTTTTTATACGCCGCTCAAGTCACGGCCGAGACGCTCGGCTGCGGATGAGTCGACCCGCAAGAGGATAAATAAAGTCGATTCTGTCGGATCGCTTCCAGGCCGAAGCCCAGTAGAATCCAGACATCGCTGAGAAGATGATGGATTTTGGCGCACTTCGGTGTCTATCTGGTACCCTGTGGACCGATGATGTAAAGCTCCACACAGGGTGGAGAAGAGCAAGTTTGGGCAAACGTCAAGAAAAAAATAAAAATAAAGGAACAGATGGAGAACAAACGAGTACGCGGTCACTTCAGCCAGCTAGGTGTGTAGCGGTGTGTAGCGGTGTGTAGCGGTGTGTAGCGGTGTGTATGTAGGTGACTATAAAATACTATAAAATACACTTTCTTCTCTAAGAACCATAAAGAGTTTCCGATTTATATGTAGAAGATCAGAAGAAGGTCCTAGGTGATTATTTTATGAACTTATTTCTACAAGAGAAAGGGACCAGGATATTTTTTATTCTTTTTAGTCTAGTCTCATTTCCTTTTGTCCAATTCTTCATCTGGAATCCTGGAGATGTTTCAGTTTTTCTCTCGAAAGAAACTCTGGAGGAAAAAAAGGTCCAGAACAAAGCACAGGGTTCTCCATTGCACAGGGTTTTCATTAGAGCTGCTTCTCAAATCAATGAACACATTTTATATATACAACATTAACATGATGGTGGTGGTGGTGGTGGTGGTGGTGGTGGGTAACGAGTTGCCAAAGAGTCAATGGCTTGATCCTGATTTCTACCTCACAGTTTAGGACTAGGTTCCTCAAGGGTTCCTTGTGGATCCTGTATCTATCCCAGAATTGCTGGGGCTAGAGAAGGTTCCAAGGAACATCAGAAGAACTGTTTTACACTAAATGCGGCACCAGGGTATTCTAGATCGTAACTTTACACACGAGTTAGCTGGTGAAGTCTCACGACGGTGAGCCGAAGCTCCGAATCCTGAAAGCCGTCAGGCTCGTTAGCGACCGTTTAGCCGCCGCGCTCCTCGATCGATGATTCCATCAATTAGTCCCTTGCTCAATTAGTCTCTAGGGAAAAGAGCTCAATGTGCACTTTGAAACCTGCTCCGTCCATCATTCACTCCTCAACTTTGATCCGTTCCTTGCGGCTCCAGCTATCGATCCTCCAGCACCGGATACATCTGGGACGAATCCCAAACAGAGACCAGAGCCAGACAGGACGCTAACTGCTTCATCTAACCGCCGTGGACCTTAATGACCCACATGTTCTTCATTAACTTTATTTAAAACACGTCAAACAAACAAATCATTATAGTAATTATGCCAAATGTGTCCTGACGTGTGTCTCGAAGTAAGTCCTGAACGGTGTCCCGAGACATGTCCCGCCGCTCGCAGACGTTACCTGAAGCGTGTTTAAAGGTTTGCGGTCGTCACCAGTTGGGATGTGATTGTTGTCCATTTAAAAGCTGCAGGTTTCGGTGATAAGCAGGAAATAAAGACGGGAGAACGGTGAGACGTGTGTAAGTGGGTGTAGATGTTTAGTAAAGATGAGGCTTTTCCAGTCGATGTTCTCAGGTCAAAGATGAAGAGTTTTGAAAACATTGGAAACCGTCTCTGTTTGTCCTCTGTGTGTTGTGCGTGTGTTATGATGGTACTCTTACTCCGTATCCAGGACTTTTTTCTTTGATGAAACGTCTGAAGTTTGACTTTTCATCAGTTTGGTTTGATGTTACATCTTTGATGATGATGATGATGATGATGATCTTTGTGCAGAAGACACAGAATAAAATCAATGTGTAGTTCCGAGCACTGCTCCTGAGGCATCTGACATCTCATCGTCTTATTTGCATGTTTATGATAAAACTGTTTGTATGGAAAAGATTTGAAAACTGGGGGTAAAAGACGTGACGTGACGTGACGTACAGCTAAGGACGGTAACCCGTGGTCAGAATCTGTTCAACAATGCGGCACCTGGGGAGCGGTGGGGCGGTGTGTGGGGGGGGTGCCTTGCTCAAGGGCACCTCAGTCGTGGCCGGCTCGAGACTCGAACCCACAACCTTAGAGTTAGGAGTCAGACTCTCTAACCATTGGGCCATGACTTGACCCCCACACCCCCACACCCCCCAAAAAAAGCTGTGTTTGAATAATCATGTATAGTCGTGAATATTTGCTTGTTCACTCCGTCTACAAATACACATTTAACTCTGGTACTCCGAAGCCAAAAAACTGGGTTCCTCCTGTTTGTCTGGTGTCCGTGTTGCTGACTGAACGTCTTCGTCGTGTCTCGCTCGACAGTGGTGTTAATATGAAGCTCGATGAAAGTAGACACTCAGGACTTTAAGAATAGAAGTGATAGGTTTATAGAAAACGCTTCATTATTTTCCATACAGATGTTCGTATCTGGGGGTCACGGTGTCTTAGTGGTTAGCATGTTCGCCTCACACCTCCAGGGTCGGGGGTTCGATTCCCACCTTCGCCTTGTGTGTGTGGAGTTTGCATGTTCTCCCAGTGCATCGGGGGTTTCCTCCGGGTACTCCGGTTTCCTCCCCCGGTCCAAAGACATGCATGGTAGGTTGATTGGCATCTCTGGAAAATTGTCCGTAGTTTGAGTGAATGAGAGAGTGTGTGCCCTGTGATGGGTTGGCACTCCGTCCAGGGTGTATCCTGCCTCGATGCCTGATGACGCCTGGGATAGGCACAGGCTCCCCGTGACCCGAGAAGTTCGGATAAGCGGTAGAAGACGAATGAATGAATGAATGAATGAATGAGTAATCATTCAATGAATAATCTTCAGAGTAAATGTTGATATCAAACCCATTTCTGCTCCCTGAGAAGCTTCGAGTGTTTGTTCATCTAAAAAGCAGCTCAGATTTCTCTTCAACACTAAAATTCAGTGTCAGATCATCAACAGAAGGACAAACACACGTCTAAAACACACCGAAGTCCTGACTCACTTTACATCCGACTCACAGACTAGTGATAAAACATTCATTTGTTCATTCATACTTATTAAAAAAGACCATTTCCATTCCACCTGTGCACTGGATCACCAGTGTTCTGGGAAAAAGGGGTAAAGTTGTTTTTAGGAGGCAATAAGATGCACTTGTGCTTTTTAAAGCTTAAATTCAAAGCTCGCATTTATTTGACATATCTGGATGGTTCATGAATGTGTTCCACTGCTGCGAGTGAACACACTTCACAATGTCATGTGTGTTTTTTAACCATTAACCATCCAAAGGAACCACGAGGAACACATTTAAGTGTAACATGGATAAAAGAAGTGTTGGATTTCATGAAGAATTCATGATTAACCCTCTCAGGAGCATTCATTCATCCATCCATCCAGTCATTCATTCATCTTCTACCGCTCATCCGAACTATCTCGGGTCACGGGGAGCCTGTGCCTATCTCAGGTGTCATCGGGCATCGAGGCAGGATACACCCTGGACGGAGTGCCAACCCATCACAGGGCACACACACACACACACACACTCTCATTCACTCACACACACACACACTATGGACAATTTTCCAGAGATGCCAATTAACCTACCATGCATGTCTTTGGACCGGTGGAGGAAACCGGAGTACCCGGAGGAAACCCCCGAGGCACGGAGAGAACATGCAAACTCCACACACACAAGGCGGAGGTGGGAATCGAACCCCCGACCCTGGAGGTGTGAGACGAACGTGCTAACCGCTAAGCCACCTTGCCCCCCCCCCCATAAACACTATAAACACTCATCCCCTCAGCAGTCTCTCGTTATTCTCACTCTTCATGATAACAAGAGATAAAAACACACCTTGTCATGTTACCATAGAAACTTAGAAAGTGTGAACTCTTCTGTCCCAAACACGCCTGAGCTGTTACTATAGCAACAATAACATATTAATACAAGTGCATTAAATATAATTAAGCCTTTGATCTCATGAAGAATCGGAAGAAACCGAGAGAACCTCGGAGTGTTTAAATTTAAACTCTGAGAAGAAAGTTGGAGAAATCAGAGCTGAAAATGTGTTTGTGTGACATCAAGAAGATCCTTCAGCTTTCAGGTTGACCAGCTGAAGGTTCTCCCTGACCCCTGGTCACGGTCTTGAATCCTGGTTTAATCCCAACATCTCTCTAAACACACCAATTAAAGTAATTAATGTTCTGGTTTAATGTGTTGCTCACTGCCAGGAACTGAACCTTGTAAGAAGACTATTTAGTCATAAATATTTGCAGAACTGGAGCCAGCAGGAAATGGAGGTCTGGCTGAAACACTGATGGCTCCTGTTGTGCAGCTGCCAGTTGGAGGTCAAGATGTCATGTGTGTGAAAAGATGGATTTTGTCCCGTTGTACTTAACAACAATTCCCAGGTCAGGTGTTTGATTTGAGCTGAGATTAGGGGGAAAAGCTACATCCAGAAAACCTCCTGGTGGTGTACTGGTGTCACACCAGTGTTCCTGGGAAGTGCTCTGACTCTACAATCACCTGGACCAGGATAAAGACTGTAATGTCACCTGGACCAGGATAAAGACTGTAATGTCACCTGGACCAGGATAAAGACTCTAAAGTCACCTGGACCAGGATAAAGACTCCACAGTCACCTGGACCAGGATAAAGACTGTAAATTCACCTGGACCAGGATAAAGACTGTAATGTCACCTGGACCAGGATAAAGACTGTAATGTCACCTGGACCAGGATAAAGACTGTAATGTCACCTGGACCAGGATAAAGACTGTAAAGTCACCTGGACCAGGATAAAGACTGTAAAGTCACCTGGACCAGGATAAAGACTTCACAGTCACCTGGACCAGGATAAAGACTTCACAGTCACCTGGACCAGGATAAAGACTCTAATGTCACCTGGACCAGGATAAAGACTCTAATGTCACCTGGACCAGGATAAAGACTGTAAAGTCACCTGGACCAGGATAAAGACTTCACAGTCACCTGGACCAGGATAAAGACTTCACAGTCACCTGGACCAGGATAAAGACTCTAATGTCACCTGGACCAGGATAAAGACTCTAATGTCACCTGGACCAGGATAAAGACTGTAAAGTCACCTGGACACTTTTATACAGTCTTTTATACAGTCCTTTATTATAGAGCGTCCACTGCACCGTAAATCGCCGTGATCGAGCTGTTACCATAGAAACGATGACTATTAGTTCCAGAAGGAATACGTGAGCACGCAGAAAGATAACAGAGCCGGTAGCATCACGACGAAGCCGCAGACATCTCTGAGGGATAAGTGATCAAGACGGCTAGACGATAAACGAGCGATCGGGAAAAGACGGGATCTGCGTCCTCAGAGACGCTAGACAAGATGGCCTCCTTTATTAAGCTTAGAATTGATGCTTGAGTTGCGTTTCGCTCGTCTGCTTTCTCCAGCTGCTGCTTAATGTTCCCACCAGGCAGACATGAGCAGAATGTCATGGGTATGTTGCACAATGGCACAACGACAAGGGCAGGATTTTACATCAGTGTCCAACACGCACTCTCGGGACCCCGGCAGCCTTATCCGTCATTACACGCTCCCTCATTAGCTCGCTTGTAATTGCATTGTGGGTAGTAGGGTAAGTCATAAATCTAGAGGAAGCACAGGGGAGGAGAGGAGGGGAAAAGGCTACTACTTTGGCTACAGAGCCTAAAGGGAACATGGCTAATGTTCCAGCTCTGAAACTTGTAAAGGACATCGCTGTCTGTGTGGGGCTTTACTTTCCTAATGAAGCTGTTGCTCTTATCTATCTATCTATCTATCTATCTATCTATCTATCTATCTATCTATCTATCTATCTGTCTGTCTGTCTGTCTGTCTGTCTGTCTGTCTATCTATCTATCTATCTATCTATCTATCTATCTATCTATCTATCTATCTATCTGTCTGTCTGTCTAGATGCATGCCTTGGTGTTGGATTATCATTAAATCTGTCACTATAAGATTTGCCTGTTTAGAGATTTAACTGTCTTCACTTGTCCGTTCTTCCTTCCCCTGTTCTTTCTCACTTTAAACCGTGGAGCTCGTCCTCGTCTTTCTCAAACTGGTTCCTGTCCTCTCTGGCGCACGTCGCATCCCATCCCAGCAGCCGATCTGGACTTAATCTCTCTTTTGGCTCGCTGTACTTCCAGAATGCAAATGGCTTGTGTTTGTGGAGTCTAGCGTCCAAACAGCACCTCACCCTGAACACGCTAACCTGCCTAAACATGATTGAAAGCTAGCCGCTTTATCTGTGTTATGTAACGCTAATATGCTAATCAGATCCCACTGGATTCGATTCATTACGTTTGATTCTGGTGAATCGAGTTAAACAAATGGCCGACAGCGCTGCTTCCTGGAGCGCTTGTAGCGTCTTTTTTTCAATTTCTTCGCTGAATTAAGATGATATTGATGCTTGTACAGATCAGGAAACATCAGCCACGTACACACACACATACACACACACACACACACGTCAGTTTTCCACTGATTTAGGCTGTGCTGTCAGCAACCCGCTGTTCTTTTTTCCCACCAGAATGTCCGGTTCTTTAGATCTTAGCCGTCTGAATATCTGAATTAGCATCCCGACGGTGCTCTGAACTCACACTCAGCCAGAGAGTGCTCTGATGCGCAGAGGCTTAGCGAGCTTAGCTTTCGTTAGCTAGACAGCAGCTGAAGCTCTGGTCCCTCCAGGCCAAATTATAAAACTTCATACAGAACCATCTGCCCATGTTGCTGAACATCCCACTCTGGCGCCGGCACAGCAAAAAAAAAACATAATTATCTCTCGTTTTTTCCTGCCAAAGCTTGCGCGGATGCTACGTTCTGCTATCCGGGACACCGGCGTCTTGAATGTCAATGTATTCATCATGTCAAACTTGAGTAGTGTGATTATTTGCCAAAATGTCAGATTTACCCGTAAATCCCGGGAAGAACTTCGTAGTGGATCTTGTGCCGCGGCCAGGCGGTCAGATCCGCCTCGGCGTCCTTGGCATCTTCGCCGTCTTGCTAATATCGCTCGCTATTAAAGTCAATAAATCACTAATAAAAACATCACATAGTAAATAAACCTGTTAGTGCTGTCTGATCTGCGAAGAGCAAAATAAACTGTAAACAAGATGCTTACTAACACCGTGTTAAATGTAATAAAATCGTTTGTTCGTGTTAACGAACGACGTACATTACATCATCATAGAATTAGGTTTTAGTTACAATTGAAAGGCTGAATAGAAAATATTTGACATTTTGTTTCATTTCCTGCAGACTATTCTCAGAAATGAGCGACTTTTTCTCTGAGCGGCGGTGAGAGTGGCTTATTAAAGTAAAGGTTTAGGTAGCGTGCGTGTGTGTGTGTGTGTGTGTGTGTGTGTGTGTGTGTGTGTGTGTGTTTCCTGCAAATCTGTAATGAAAAAGTTAACTGAAAGTGAGGAAGGTTGTAAGAAATAAATGCTACAGGAATGCAAATCTAATTACACTCTGTTATTTGTTCTGTTTTGTCGTGTTAAAGTGATGTTAACTTTACACACAAAGTGTCACTGTTCATTCTCAGAGCTTTCCGATTCTGTGAATACACGTGTGTGTGTGTGTGTGTGTGTGTGTGTGTGTGTGTGTGTGTGTGTTTGTGTGTGTGTGTGTGTGTGTGTGTGTGAGTGTGTGTGTGTGTGTGTGTGTGTGTGTATGTGTGTGAGTGTGTGTGTGTGTGTGTGTGTGTGTGTGTGTGTGTGTGTGTGTGTGTGTGTGAGTGTGTGTGTGAGTGAGTGTGTGTGAGAGTGTGTGTGTGTGTGTGTGTGTGAGAGTGTGTGTTTGTGTGTGTGTGTGTGTGTGTGTGTGTATACTCGCTTTTTCCACACATTAAAGTGCTGAGATCTGTAATTAACTCGGCGGTGTGCGCCATGTCACATGCCGATAATTGACTGTGAAAGTAGCAAAGATTAACAATTAATTAATGATAATCTGTAAAAATAAATAAATAAATAAATAAATAAATAATAATAATAATAATAATAATAATAAATAAACAAATAATTATATAGCTAATTAATTTATGTGTAAAGTCAGAGGAAAATCCATCTCATGTGAAATATATATATATACGTATATAAACAATTAAAATTTCAAATGTTAATAAGTCAACAGATTTTGTGAAGAAGAAAAAAATCAATAAAAATGAATAAAATAAAATTTACATTTTTTTTCTTGAAAAATTAAAAAACATATAAATAATGAATAATTATTTAACATGATGCAAATGAATAAGATTATACGATTTTATGTTTTTGATTGAAACGTCACTTACTGCCGAGGAAAGTCGCTAAACTGGTGGCTATACTGTACAAATACCTCACGTTAGCATTGTAGCTAAAAAAAAACAAACAAAAAAAAAAACGCAGCATATTAATTGCATGGAAAATGTATAAATTGGCTGCTGAATGAACTCCTTGGAGTTGAATTTTAAATGGCGCATTAATAAACCGCATTAGAGTTCCTCTGTAAAGCGCTGAGACGCCCAGCAGTAAGTTTCTCTTTGATTCTCGGTGATTGCTGCAGTTTTCCTCCAGAGCCTCGGCTTTATCTGCACAACACAGCGATGGCCTGAAGTGGTGTTCACTCGAGTCTCTCGCATGGCTCCGGGAAGAAAACAGTCATTAATCAGCATGTGTGTGTTATGAATTTATACTCTCTCTCTCTCTCTCTCTCTCTCTCTCTCTCTCTCTCTCTCTCTCTCTCTCTCTCTCTCTCACAAAAGCTCACAGCAGCTGGATCTCCTCACATCTGCTGCTGCCAGAGCTCCAGATTCTCCATCAGGCTTCGCCGTTCTCTCCTTCCATAAAGAGCAGAAATTACCTCTTTAGTCCGTCTTCATCTGGAGCCCATTTGCCTTAATCAACACTTTAGTTTTCTATCTGATTTAAATGTTCGATCCCGAAGCGTAAAAAGTTTCTGAGAAACGAATCGTAACGAGAGAGAATTAACAGCTAGGAACCTAAACCCCGCCCACTTATCTGCATATCTTTGAATAAATATCTTTAAATGTCATTAAAATAAATTCTGTTTAAATCGATCTGCCAACGGTTTACGGTTATGTCGTGGAACCTCCGTTAAACGACGGAGCTCCTTATCCTGTTATGGAGGAACCGCGAAGCTTAAACTCGAAAGCTCTGTCGCTTTTACGGAACATAGATTTCGTAAATCGTACATTTATTTACGTACATTGTACTTTTCTTTCTGAGAGAATGCTTCTGTATAAGAGACATTAACATTTTACATCTGTGTTCAGACCTGTGCATCTGAACAACATGTCTGTTGACTAGTTCGTGCATGCTAGCTGACTAGCCTGAGCTCTCTGAACCCGTGCTGATGTTTTTTTCTTCTTCTTTTCTACAGACACATCGAGAACTGGTTGGGTCTGCAAACCGTACAGGAAGTTGACATGGCGCTGTACACAGGAATTCAGAGACTGTGAGTAGCATTAGCACTTTTTAGCACTATATCGCTAATATTTCCTTTACACCAGCCCGGAAGATCTCGGGATTAGCGCTCTGTGACGATGCTAGCCGGTCAGCAGGGTACGTTCTCATCTCCCAGTGATCAACTTTAGCAGCGTGGATTTTCCTTTTAAGTCGGCCCACAAACAAAAAGATCCTCCCCAAGGTCTGCTTTGCACTGATCCAATAAACAGCACTGGAGCAGCCAGGAAATTTAATTACGTCCCCCATCGCCAGCGTCTGGATGAGAACTCAACTCGGCTTCTACCCTTTCCTTCTCCCTTTCCTCTTCCTGTTTGGCCTGCTGAAAACACCCACTTCCAAAACACGTCCGCGGAAGCTCATCCTCACACCGTCTCGCGTACACATGCTAGCACATGCACATTTTCTCTTAGCCAATTTCCAAAGGCTTAAAGCAATTACAGCAGCACTGATTAGCATGTTTCTCATCAGTTACTAGCGTTTGTCAATACTCCACCAGCGCCCAGAACCCAGTCCACAGAAACCACAGCTTCTCATTGCCTCTCACTGTTTTAACTCTTTTTTTATCGATCCGTCATTATATTTTATGTTTAATTATATTAAGAAATCGATAGACGACTCAGAACCGCTCGCTGCTTATGCTGGAGCTATCGAGAAACCAGAGAATTTCTTTGTTATAATGTTTCTACCAGTTCAAGATCAGATGTGAAGGTTGTCTAGTGAATAAAATAAGCATGGATTTACAATCTATTGTACATTTAAATGCTGAATCTATCTTTTACTTCGATGGTGTGATTTCTTTCTTTTGCATTAGCATGAAACTAACACCTTCACTTTAAACATTAAACACTTGAAAACAGGGAACTCCAGAGGGGTTGTATGGAGTTTTTTGATCATTCCCAGAGTCCTAAGCATATGAGAGGAAAACACTCTTCTCGTGGATCCATTAAATGTAATCGTGAGAAACAACCAAAGACGTTTAAAGCATCATTCAGATTTGCAGGTTGTTAAATGATACGTTTCTGAAGCTCTGCTCTAATATGATGCAAGTCTGGTGTTTGGGCACAAAAATTCAGAGTCTTGGAATTAGACCTGAGTCTAATGTTTAATGGGATACCAGATCTGATACATGTGGTTATGGAACATGAAGGTCAATGAACGGTCAAGAACAGAATCCATGTGACTTTTTCCCAGTGCACATGTTCATATCGCTGGAACGAGAGTTGTCCAGGAGCTCAACCCCCCAGAAGTCGCAGAGGAAACCCCCTAGAGGTCCCAGAGGAAACCCACCAGAGATCTCAGAGGAAACCCCCCTCAGAGGTCCCAGAAGAAACCCACCAGAGATCCTAGAGGAAACACCCCAGAGGTCCCAGAGGAAACCCAACAGAGATCCCAGAGGAAACCCACCAGAGATCCCAGAGGAAACCCACCAGAGGTCCCAGAGGAAACCCACAAGAGATACCAGAGGAAACCCCCCAGAGGTCCCAGAGGAAACACCCCAGAGGTCCCAGAGGAAACCCACCAGAGGTCCCAGAGGAAACCCACCAGAGATCCCAGAGGAAACCCCCCAAAGGTCCCAGAGGAAACCCCCCAGAGGTCCCAGAGGAAACACCCCAGAGGTCCCAGAGGAAACCCACCAGAGGTCCCAGAGGAAACCCACCAGAGATCCCAGAGGGAACCCCCCAGACGTCCCAGAATAAATCTGATGGAGAAAACAGAGGAAATCCACTGGAGAACCCAGAGGAGACCCAAACACAAAGGGAATACGTACACCAGAGCTCAAGACCAATCCTGTGATTTTGGTACTGTGAGGAACCGACCTAATAGCGTTCGAAATAATAAACCAAAAGATCCAGTACACAAGTTCTGAGTCCTCACAGAGCAGAGACACCTTAATATTCACTCTAGTGCACTGATTGAAACCAGTCAGTAATCTTTAGCACTATAAGGCTCCTCTGCTTGCACGATCAGAATCACAGACCGACCGACAGCTGGAACGATTCGAGTCCTGCAGCACAACCCACGGCCGTGTGTGGGCTCGACCCCAAGGAGACGACGATCTGATTACCCCTTCACATGGCCGTAATGAAAACAGGAGCGAGCGCTCGGCACGGATAAACATCTCACAGATGCTGGTGATAAAAACGGATTCAATATACATAATTGATTTGAGATGCCAGCGAGAGCAACGACGAGAGGGAGGAGAGGTTGCTTTTCCAATGAGGATGCTGGCTGTAATGATACCTCAGGAGAAAGAGAAGCCGTCGCGCTTTTTTATCATCTCCTTTAGCCGTCTAAATAATTATCGGCTCAGACGGCGCCGGAGTCATGTCAGGTTAAAACAACCAAACTGCACCATTCTCGTCCTCTCACGAGTCATGTGCTTCAAGCCAGACCTATGATTTACCTCAAATGCGACGTCAAATCAGCAGGTAATCAACACACTCGCTATTTGGCGCTGGTGCGATCCACAGGCCCTCTCTGTCTGAATGCCGGTTTCCATAGATACCATCGTGGCTTAGCTTTCGCAGTCATTTACAATAAGCCCTCTTCCAGTGTGCACACTCCGACAAGTGTTTGGGAAAATGTCACAGTGGTTGGTTGAGAAGGAAAACAAACATATTTGCTCTTTTCTCTTTCAGGACTATCATGAACTGCAATTTAAGGACCATCCAGACTCGAGCTTTCGCCCAGAACCCGAACCTACGCTACATGTAAGTAAAGTTGTACCAAAGGAAAAAGAAAACGACGCAATCCGAATAGGGATCATTTACTGTGATGGAAAATGTAAACGTCTTAAAACTTAAAGGTGCGGTCTCAGCCGTTTGAGAAATGCTTCAGAAAATTAGTCAGAACAACAAACTAAACAAATACAAAACTAACGTGTGACCAATGAGCAGAAAGGGGCGTGTCTTGTCGATATGGGCGGAGAGAGTGTTCGGTGCGCGTGTGTGACATTAGCAGAAAGCGGTTTTAACATGGAGGATAAAAACAAAGAAAGAAAGAGAAGAAAGACTTACGATAAGGACAAGAAGTAGGACGTGTTAATATAGGATCAGCTTTCCAGCGCTGGAGAGAACTGAAGGAGCAGGAAGTCGGCCACATATTCACAGGTTGGAGTTTCCCGAGTCAATAACTCCTGAGCTAAACGCTGTTACTACACAAATAACACCTCTTTTCTATCGTAGTAATGTAGAGAGGCAGCTACAACCGCCTTTTGTGTAGTAACAGCGTTTAGCTCAGGAGTTATCGACTCGGGAAACTCCGACCTGTGAATATTTTTTAATTAATTTAATTAATAAATTTTTATAATAAATTTTTATAATAATAAAATTAATAAAATTAATTAATTTTTAATTAATAATTGCCTTCAGGATATCAAACAGTGGCTTTCCCAGAACTTCCTTCATCTGAATGAAGAAAAGACTGAGTACATCCTGTTTAGCCCAGATTCCTCCAGCAGTTCTCTTAGTTTTGGTTCTCTAACACCTCAGTTTGCTCCTACCGTGCGTAACCTGGGTGTTATTTTTGACAAGGGAATGCATTTCGATAAGCAAATCAGTGCAGTAGTGAAGGCGAGCTTTTACCAGTTAAGACTACTCAGCAAGGTAAAATCATTCTTGTCTCAAGCTGACCTTGAAAAAGCTATACATGCCTTCATCAGCTCAAGGATTGACTACTGTAATGCTCTCTACACTGGACTTAATCAATCACTTCTCAATCGGCTTCAAATAGTACAAAATGCGGCAGCACGTCTTCTCTCCAACACCTCCAAACACTCACACATCACCCCTGTCCTCCACTCGCTTCACTGGCTTCCGGTGCGGTTTAGGGTGGAGTATAAGGTCCTTCTCTGTGTGTTTAAGGCCATCAATGGTCTGGCCCCAGCCTATCTCACAGAATTAATAAAGGTCTACCAACCAGCCAGATCTCTCCGCTCCTCTGGACATACCTCTCTGGTCATTCCCAAATACAATTATGAGAAGTTTGGAGGCCGGTCATTTGCCATCAAGGGACCAAAGCTGTGGAACGCACTTCCAGCACATTTACGATCCATCACTGTGCTGAGTGTTTTTAAATCGCAGTTGAAGACATATTTATTCATACAAGCTTTTAACGCATAGACCCGGTTTCAACTGCTATTTTATGGTTCATTGTGTTCTTATTGATTCTATTTATTTTGTTTTTATTGTTGTTTTACTGGAAAGCACCTTGTGCTCCTTTTGGCAGTTGTAAGGTGCTCTATAAATAAAATTTGATTGATTGATTGATTGATTGAATATGTGGCCGACTTTACTTAAGACGCCGAGGCGCTTTTTTCCTTCTCGATAGGTGAGTAACATTGGTTTTGCTTTGTTACACAGAACTAATATATGCCTTTGTCCTTTACATCATTATGCTTGTGTGGCATTTTTGCTTGTTTGTTTATCTACAATCGTATTGTTCTTCCCTTCAGCTATGATAAAGACACGTTTCTTTCTGTTAGTCGCCTGGGTTACGTATGTATGTGTGTGTGGGCGGAGCTATCGATACAGGGGTGGGACCCGTTTGGGTTAGGGGCGTGTTTGTTTTGGTGATTTCAAATGTCGACATCGGTTTTCAAACGACGGAGACCGCACCTTTAACTCTAACCAGACTTCAAGAAAATCTTAGTCATAGATTTCCAAAATATACAGTGCAAAGATCCATGCTAGGTAAAAATATAAAGTCATCAAATAAACACACGCAGTTTTCTGTATATTTCTGAGCGAATACTGTTTTTTCATGTTGCCTGGTGAGTTCTGCACATTTACGGGAACCTGTGAAATCTCGTTATTCTTCTCTTCAGCTTTGAAGGCAGATCTTAAAGCTTGTCGCATGCACAAGACATCTCCTCTACTCACTTTCTGATCACAAGCCGCTGTTCAGCAGACTTTGTGTCTTCATGTATCTTTAATAACTACGAGGTTCTCCACAGAACCCGTCCCGTGACATACATAAACATGGATTATCGAGACCTTGAACAAATCGATGTGGATGTTAAGAACTTCAAAAGAAGGTGTGGGTCCTGCGAGTTGTTCCGAGCCACGCGGGTCTTTTACCTCGACGCTGATTTTAAAGGACTTTTTTTATTAGTGTTATTTTGGTTGTGTGAAGGTTTCGGTTTCCTACTTTACATAAACAAAGGTTATCGGAGGTGGAGAAGAGTCTGACTCGAGTCTTACGCTGGAATGAGTGAGGGAGAGCGAGGGAGAATGAAAGAAGTGCAAAGAGCGAGAGATGATTTGGTTAATGAAGGCTGAACCGGGAGAATGTGACAGGTCTGCTATTTCCCCATTTGGCTGGAAAGCGTGATGAGTCGCTGGCTGTCACCTCCTGCCGATCCCACCCAATTTGGGCTGTCCATCACCACCTGAAAGTGCCTCCACGTTTCATCTGAATGACACGCGTGGGTGCAGGCGGCTCCATAAAAAGTGTGTGTGTGTACTGTATGTGTGTATAATATATCTGTCACCGTCTATGACTACATCGCACTGCATAAAAGACCACGCCGTGAAGCTTCGTGTTCCGATCTTAATAACCTTATTTGTGTTTTTCATTTCATCACAAATTGTCCTCGCTTTAAAATCAAAGCAGGTCATTTGTATGTGATGATACACATATCTAACCTCTCTCTCTCTCTCTCTCTCTCTCTCTCTCGCTCTCTCTCTCTCTCGCTCTGCGTTCCCTGCAAATAAACACCTCACGGATGCCGTCATTTAAAAATGGATTTGATATCCGTAATTGATTCCAGATGCGGATGAAAGTAGCAGCGTGCACGTAAGAGGTGTGACATCTCTGACACCGATCCTGTCATTAGCGTCGCCCGGGCGACACCCGAAGGATGCGGAGCTCGTGCTAATCGATACAGCGGTTCAGGCATCGACTGGGAAGTGTAGTAGACATGGAGGTCTAATGCACAGGAACGTGTTATTAAGGCTATAAGTGCTAACCTCACCGCTTAACCTCTATCACGCTGCAAAAAAAACTAGAGCTTAATATGCTGTTTAAAGAATTCCATAGCGCTGCGTTTACAGCTCGGCGTTTCTGATCCTCACTGCAGTTAATAATCAGACACAGGAGCCATTAGTGAGGGAGGAGTTAAACACCACCGGCTGGGATTTTACTGAAGTTACACAGTGTAGGACATTTATAGTTACGTTCAATGCTAACAATGGCTATACAATCATTCCCTCACCAGCCCCTCTCTCTCTCTCTCTCTCTCTCTCTCTCTCTCTCTCTCTCTTTCTTTTTCTATCTGATAAAAAGAACCCAGAGAAACCACAGTGAAGTATAAAGTCCTTCTGTCCTAAAGAACATCACTGCTTCACTTCTGACACCGGAGACTCCTTCCGTCTTCCGACGACGTCGACCGTTACGTATCATTATCGATCTGAGCGTCTGTTGTACGGGTCACCGTGAACGAGCCGTCGCTATGGAAACCCTCAGCTATCCAAACAAGTGCGTTAATAGAAAACCAAAGCCTGACCAATCAGAATGCAGTATTGAGGTAGAATTCGCGCTAACTCCACCCCTTTTTACAGAGCTGCAGTTTATAGTGTGGTTGTGTAATAAACTGGTGTGTTTGCAGGTTTTTAAGCCAACATCATTTCCAGGCTTTAGCATTGAGACTTTGTTGATTTTTCTGATGATGGTTTATGTTAGCTCTCGATACTCCCAGGCTGTCATGGCTGACTCTGTACACAGGATTTTGTGTTCATGCCACGTTGCCTTTTATAAGCTGTAAAATCCCTGAGATTTGCTGATCTCCCGTGTAGTGAAGTGGCCACGTTCTGACTCATTTCCTGTGCTTATGTCCTGTGGGTTCAGAGCGACTGTGCCATCCATCAGCTCCTCCTACGGCTAATATAATGACCCCTGGGCTCTAACCTACAGATACAGATGAGCTCTTCTGATGTGGATCAATAAGGACTTAGAGCTTCTCTGCAACACACACACACACACACACACACACACACACACTCCACTCCTCGACTTAACACACTGCTGCCGCCGCCGGACGCAGTACGTGATAGTCAGTAGCTTTCCGTCAGCTTGAGGTCATGCGGTCAGGTTGAAGTTTCCTGCTCCATAATTCTCATTGTATTTACAGTCTGAGCCAAAAATTCACAATTTACACACTTAAAATCCTGTGGCTCACTATAACTCACCTGGGGAAAGGACATCGTAGCAACTGAACAACAATTCTCTCTTATTTAAGTTGCTTCAAATGTATAAATATTAATGAGATTTATTTCTATTCTCCATCATCAATCTAAAATAAGTTATCTTATTTTATAATCTTAATTAGTTAATTAGACTAGGGGGTCTTGTGGACGAGGAGGTCTTGTGGACGAGGAGGTCATGTGGACGAGGAGGTCTTGTGGACGAGGAGGTCATGTGGACGAGGAGGTCATGTGGACGAGGAAGTCATGAGGACGAGGAAGTCATGTGGACGAGGAGGTCTTGTGGACGAGGAAGTCATGTGGACGAGGAGGTCTTGTGGACGAGGAGGTCATGTGGACGAGGAGGTCATGTGGACGAGGAAGTCATGAGGACGAGGAAGTCATGTGGACGAGGAGGTCATGTGGTCATGAAGCTGGTCGTCTCTCTGTGTTTGAAGTCACTCTGCTGCTGTTTGATGTGTGACAGAAAGAAAAGGTTGCTCTGTAAATTCGGACTCATCTCTTCACGTCTCTCTCTTTGTCTTTGTTTTTTGTTTTTTTTCTTTCTCCACTGAGGTGAGACGAGTCTGTGTGTATGATAGGAGATGTTGGAGGTGTAAAGGTTATTCACACACACACACACACACACACACACACACATTCTCCCCTCGCTCCGTCCTCTCATCTTTCTGCTCCAAAATGTCATTTAGAAACAGCTCTGTATCATCGAAGGTGTTGTGTAAACTCTTTGTAGCGTCTTCTCTCACACCGTCTCACTTCTCTGTCTCACGTCATATATTCTTTATTTTTAAAACAATGAAATAGAAGAACTCAACCCTCATTTCTACGCTCTCTCTCTCTCTCTCTCTCTCTCTCTCTCTCTCTCTCTCTCTCTCTCTCTCTCCCTCTCTCTCTCTCTCTCTGGTGTAGTTACAGAGGGTGTGTTTACAGAGGGTGTGTTTACAGAGGGTGTGTTTACAGAGGGTGTGGTTATAGAGGGTGTGGTTACAGAGGGTGTGGTCACAGAGGGTGTTTTTACAGAAGGTGTGGTTACAGAGGGTGTGGTCACAGAGGGTGTTTTTACAGAAGGTGTGGTTACATAGGGTGTGGTCACAGAGGGTGTGGTCACTGAAGGTGTGGTCACAGAGGGTGTTATTACAGAGGGTGTGGTTATAGAGGGTGTGATTACAGAGGGTGTGGTTACAGAAGGTGTGGTCACTGAGGGTGTGGTCACAGAGGGTGTTATTACAGAGGGTGTGGTTATAGAGGGTGTGATTACAGAGGGTGTGGTCACAGAGGGTGTGGTCACTGAGGGTGTGGTCACTGAGTGTGTGGTCACAGAGGGTGTGGTCACTGAGGGTGTGGTCACAGAGGGTGTTATTACAGAGGGTGTGGTTATAGAGGGTGTGATTACAGAGGGTGTGGTTACAGAGGGTGTGGTTACAGAGGGTGTGGTCACAGAGGGTGTTATTACAGAGGGTGTGGTTATAGAGGGTGTGGTCACAGAGGGTGTGGTTACAGAAGGTGTGGTCACAGAGGGTGTGGTCACAGAGGGTGTGGTCACTGAGGGTGTGGTCACTGAGGGTGTGGTCAGTTCTCGTCTTCACGCAGAAGGAACAGTAAATTCTGTACGATATAACAGAGGAATGTAGACAATGCAGGATGTCCTTTATTCTCTGGAGATGTAGCTGTCGCTCTTCTTCTACACTTCTGTTGTGTTGCCCGAGGTGAGTTTAGTGCTCAGTTATCGCCTATAAACTCCACCCTGATGTACAGTATGTTATTGTGTTGCCCGAGGTGAGTTTAGTGCTCAGTTATCGCCTATAAACTCCACCCTGATGTACAGTATGTTATTGTGTTGCCCGAGGTGAGTTTAGTGCTCAGTTATTGCCTATAAACTCCACCCTGATGTACAGTATGTTATTGTGTTGCCCGAGGTGAGTTTAGTGCTCAGTTATCGCCTATAAACTCCACCCTGATGTACAGTATGTTATTGTGTTGCCCGAGGTGAGTTTAGTGCTCAGTTATCACCTATAAACTCCACCCTGATGTACAGTATGTTATTGTTTCTGTCCCTCCAGCTTTTTGCCTAAAGGAAGTGGATTTGTTTCATCGTGTCCTACATTACGGCTAATCGAGTTACTACGCTGTGTTTATATCAATGTACTCGCTCTGATAGTTTCTATAGTAACAGCTTGTTTACAGGAAGGAGACTCCAGTGTCAGCGCTGTGTAACAGTCAGAGGTGAAGCTGGCAGCTAGAAGGGTTTATACTTCTGATCAATGGTTTCTATGGTAATCTGCAAGAAAACTGAGAAAGCTGTTATTAGAACTGCAACACACACACACACACACACACACACACACACTTGTACACATGCGCACGTACACACACACACACACACACACACTTGTACACATGCGCACATACACACACACACACACACACACACACACACACACACACACACACACACACACACACACACACACAGACACTTGTACACATGCGCACGTACATACACACACACACACACACACACACACACACTTGTACACATGCGCACATACACACACACACTTGTACACATGCGCACATACACACATATACACACACACACACACACACGCACACATACACACACACACACACACACATGCACACGCCCACACACACATACACACATGCACACGCACACACAGACATACACACACACATGCACACGCACACACACATACACACATGCACACGCACACACACACATACACACATGCACACGCACACACAGACATACACACACATGCACACGCACACACACATACACACATGCACACGCACACACGCACACGCACACACACACACACACACGCTCACACACATGCACACGCACACACACACATACACACATGCACACGCACACACAGACATACACACACATGCACACGCACACACACATACACACATGCACACGCACACACACACACATGCACACGCACACACACACATACACACATGCACACGCACACACACACACATGCACACGCACACACACATACACACATGCACACGCACACACACACACATGCACACGCACACACACATACACACATGCTCACACATGCAGAAACACTCAAACACAGTTTTATCCCACATGATTTCTATAAAGATCCTTTAAATTCAGTTACCTTTCATATGCACACACACACACACACACACACACACACACACAGATT
>NC_062534.1:25044440-25051940 GCF_022655615.1 Tachysurus fulvidraco
CTCATAATGATATACCATTGACATGACATAATGATATACCATTGACATGACATAATGATATACCATGACATGACTCATAATGATATACCATGACATGACATAATGATATACCATGACATGACATAATGATATACCATGACATGACATAATGATATACCATGACATGACAATGATATACCATGACATGACTCATAATGATATACCATGACATGACATAATGATATACCATGACATGACTCATAATGATATACCATGACATGACATAATGATATACCATGACATGACTCATAATGATATACCATGACATGACTCATAATGATATACCATGACATGACATAATGATATACCATGACATGACTCATAATGATATACCATGACATGACTCATAATGATATACCATGACATGACATAATGATATACCATGACATGACTCATAATGATATACCATGACATGACATAATGATATACCATGACATGACTCATAATGATATACCATGACATGACTCATAATGATATACCATGACATGACATAATGATATACCATGACATGACAATGATATACCATGACATGACTCATAATGATATACCATGACATGACATAATGATATACCATGACATGACTCATAAAGATATACCATGACATGACATAATGATATACCATGACATGACATAATGATATACCATGACATGACTCATAATGATATACCATGACATGACATAATGATATACCATGACATGACTCATAATGATATACCATGACATGACTCATAATGATATACCATGACATGACATAATGATATACCATGACATGACTCATAATGATATACCATGACATGACATAATGATATACCATGACATGACTCATAATGATATACCATGACATGACATAATGATATACCATGACATGACTCATAATGATATACCATGACATGACATAATGATATACCATGACATGACTCATAATGATATACCATGACATGACATAATGATATACCATGACATGACATAATGATATACCATGACATGACATAATGATATACCATGACATGACTCATAATGATATACCATGACATGACTCATAATGATATACCATGACATGACATAATGATATACCATGACATGACATAATGATATACCATGACATGACTCATAATGATATACCATGACATGACTCATAATGATATACCATGACATGACATAATGATATACCATGACATGACATAATGATATACCATGACATGACATAATGATATACCATGACATGACTCATAATGATATACCATGACATGACTCATAATGATATACCATGACATGACATAATGATATACCATGACATGACTCATAATGATATACCATGACATGACATAATGATATACCATGACATGACTCATAATGATATACCATGACATGACATAATGATATACCATGACATGACATAATGATATACCATGACATGACTCATAATGATATACCATGACATGACTCATAATGATATACCATGACATGACATAATGATATACCATGACATGACTCATAATGATATACCATGACATGACTCATAATGATATACCATGACATGACATAATGATATACCATGACATGACATAATGATATACCATGACATGACTCATAATGATATACCATGACATGACATAATGATATACCATGACATGACTCATAATGATATACCATGACATGACTCATAATGATATACCATGACATGACATAATGATATACCATGACATGACTCATAATGATATACCATGACATGACATAATGATATACCATGACATGACATAATGACATACCATGACATGACATAATGATATACCATGACATGACAATGATTATACCATGACATGACTCATAATGATATACCATGACATGACATAATGATATACCATGACATGACATAATGATATACCATGACATGACTCATAATGATATACCATGACATGACTCATAATGATATACCATGACATGACTCATAATGATATACCATGACATGACTCATAATGATATACCATGACATGACATAATGATATACCATGACATGACATAATGATATACCATGACATGACTCATAATGATATACCATGACATGACATAATGATATACCATGACATGACTCATAATGATATACCATGACATGACATAATGATATACCATGACATGACTCATAATGATATACCATGACATGACATAATGATATACCATGACATGACTCATAATGATATACCATGACATGACATAATGATATACCATGACATGACTCATAATGATATACCATGACATGACATAATGATATACCATGACATGACATAATGATATACCATGACATGACATAATGATATACCATGACATGACATAATGATTATACCATGACATGACCATAATGATATACCATGACATGACTCATAATGATATACCATGACATGACTCATAATGATATACCCTGAATTGACAATGATATACCATGACATGACTCATAATGATATACCATGACATGACATAATGATATACCATGACATGACTCATAATGATATACCATGACATGACATAATGATATACCATGACATGACTCATAATGATATACCATGACATGACATAATGATATACCATGACATGACTCATAATGATATACCATGACATGACTCATAATGATATACCATGACATGACTCATAATGAATATACCATTGACATGACCATAATGATATACCATGACATGACTCATAATGATATACCATGACATGACATAATGATATACCATGACATGACATAATGATATACCATGACATGACTCATAATGATATACCATGACATGACATAATGATATACCATGACATGACTCATAATGATATACCATGACATGACTCATAATGATATACCATGACATGACTCATAATGATATACCATGACATGACATAATGATATACCATGACATGACTCATAATGATATACCATGACATGACATAATGATATACCATTGACATGACATAATGATATACCATGACATGACTCATAATGATATACCATGACATGACATAATGATATACCATGACATGACATAATGATATACCATGACATGACTCATAATGATATACCATGACATGACATAATGATATACCATGACATGACTCATAATGATATACCATGACATGACATAATGATATACCATGACATGACATAATGATATACCATGACATGACTTATAATGATATACCATGACATGACTCATAATGATATACCATGACATGACTCATAATGATATACCATGACATGACTCATAATGATATACCATGACATGACATAATGATATACCATGACATGACTCATAATGATATACCATGACATGACATAATGATATACTATGACATGACTCATAATGATATACCATGACATGACATAATGATATACCATGACATGACTCATCATGATATACCATGACATGACATAATGATATACCATGACATGACTCATAATGATATACCATGACATGACATAATGATATACCATGACATGACTCATCATGATATACCATGACATGACTCATAATGATATACCATGACATGACTCATAATCATATACCATGACATGACATAATGATATACCATGACATGACAATGATATACCATGACATGACAATGATATACCATGACATGACTCATAATGATATACCATGACATGACTCATAATGATATACCATGACATGACTCATAATGATATACCATGACATGACATCATGATATACCATGACATGACTCATAATGATATACCATGACATGACATAATGATATACCATGACATGACTCATAATGATATACCATGACATGACTCATAATGATATACCATGACATGACTCATAATGATATACCATGACATGACTCATAATGATATACCATGACATGACATAATGATATACCATGACATGACTCATAATGATATACCATGACATGACCCCCCATAAATTACACAGACTGGTTTAAAATACACAAACTAATATGTAACCCAATGAGACTAAACTCATTAGCAGACCAGCAGAGGCTTTGTTTGAGGAGTCACATTATTGTTACTACATTAAACGTGCCTTCAGCTAATCTGAGCACATTATTAGAAATCTCAAAATTGCTTCATCATTCCTGGAGGATTTTTGCATGCATGATTAAAACATCAGCGTCGTGATACCGATTGGAGCTGTCACTCGAGGAATATGAAGATCCAAATTAGAGCGATGAAACCCCACCACCCCCCTGCTGTCAATCAGGCTCACATCAAGTGTTAGTGATTCTCAGAAACCTCAGCATTGACCTGTATCATGGTTTTAGTACATCAGATCCTTTAGATCATGTATTCTGCATATTTTCAGGTACTTTCAGCTTTACCCGTCTACTTTAACCTCATGAAGCCTTGCTTATGAGCTGCTCAGGAAGTGTGCAGATGAAAGGGTTTTAAGGAGCAGGACTGAAATGCTGATGTGAGTAATTGTCCTTTGAGGATTCTAGAAAGATAACACAGGTCTCATTTAAAGTGAGGGATTTCATTGGCTGAGGCATGATTTAAGTCTTTGCAAGCTTTTTACCTATTACCTATCAAGCATCAGAGACTTATGCTAGCAGCAATGTGGTTGAGCTGAAGGGCAAAAACTTTCAGTACGGACATTATGGTGTGGCAGATTACTGTCTTGTTATTCAGTTTTGAATCCAGGTTGTGCTCATGTGGACATGTCAGCATGCAGGTTTTTATTCACTCATCTTCTACCGCTTTTCCGAACTTCTCGGGTCACGGGGAGCCTGTGCCTATCTCAGGCGTCATCGGGCATCGAGGCAGGATACACCCTGGACGGAGTGCCAACCCATCACAGGGCACACACACTCTCATTCACACACACACTCACACACTACGGACAATTTTCCAGAGATGCCAATCAACCTACCATGCATGTCTTTGGACCGGTGGAGGAAACCGGAGTACCCGGAGGAAACCCCCGAGGCACGGGGAGAACATGCAAACTCCACACACACAAGGCGGAGGCGGGAATCGAACCCCCAACCCTGGAGGTGTGAGGCGATCGTGCTAACCACTAAGCCACTGTGTCCCCCTTCAGTTTTTTTATTTTCCACCTTTTTCTTAAAGTAAATAACTATCTTACATTATTGGGAAAAACATATTTGCTCCTTTGCTGCATGTACCTTTGGTTAAGAGTCACAAACAGTGGTCTTTGTGCACAGTAAACATTTCTATATCGATCCTACAATAGCTCTGAGTGTGTCAGGTGTTTGTTCTTCTCTTACTTACATTCTTAGCATTATATACTGACTACCACAGCCCTACTGTATGATTGCTCTAAACTGGTCCCACAATAGCTTTACAATGTACAGTGGCTCTCCATTAGGTAACCATGGCACTACACAGGTTCTACATTGCCTTAGGTGATCCTGTATTCACTGATAATTGCTCTACATTGGTCCTGTCTGTAACGTGTCTGTCCGTGTTTTCCCCTTGTTTCTGTCGGCTGTCTCTCCCTGATGTTAATTGCAATCCCCAGTCCCAATCACGAATGGGGTTCAGCGGATTACCCGCGCCTCTCGGCGTAGGGTAGGCACACGCTGATCCGACCATTGTGGCGCGTGTGCAGCCCTGGACATCTAAGGGCATCACAGACCTGTTATTGCTCCATCTCGCGTGGCTGAACGCCACTTGTCCCTCTAAGAAGTTGGACGCCGACCGCGAGGGGCCGCGTAACTATTTAGCATGCCGGAGTCTCGTTCGTTATCGGAATTAACCAGACAAAGACAAGACACCTGGGGAAGTGATGGAATGTAATTAGAGTCCATGGTGAACAATGAGTGGGCGGAGCAAACAATTAACATCAGGGAGAGACAGCCGACAGAAACAAGGGGAAAACACGGACAGACACGTTACACTGTCTTGTTCCTGTCTTGTTTGTCCTACAATGACCTTGTGTAGGTTCTACACTGACCCCACTGTGGTACTACACTGACCCCACTGTGGTACTACATTGACCCCACTGTGGTACTACATTGACCCCACTGTGGTACTACAATGGTTGTATATTAGTCTTAAATGTGTATTGATACACATATGTAGTCATAAAATGGCTTAACACTGACCACACGTTGGCCCTACATACAGTAGCCCTATGATGACCTATATGGGTCAATATTCCACCTTATTCTTATTATTATCCAACTATAACCCTTTTATGATTCTACATGGCCCTAGATAGGGTCTACATTGGGTCTAAATAAACCTGAATGACCCTGTATTAATACAACATTGTCTACATAGTCTACATCGGCCCAGTTGTGGCCTCATAGTCATCCTGTAGCTCTACAATGGTCATGTATATTGTCCTCTCTGTATATAAGTCGATCCTTTATTATTTGTATAATCGACCTCCGATGGTCCTATATCGGTCATAAATGGTCAAAATTGTTCCTATAATTGACATATTTGGTCTAGACTGCTATATTATGGCCTCTGAGTCATCTTTCAAGGAATCTGCAGTAGTATATTGACCCGATAATGACCCTGCAGCGGACCTATATCGGTCTGCCTCAGGACCCTGTATTGCTCTTAGGTTGGTCTGAGGTACTGTATGTTCTATATTAATCTGTAATCGACCTTCATCGGCCCCGTATGGGTCCTAAATGAGCACAGATGATTTTATCTTACTCCTATAATGACCTCACTGTGGTCCTCTACGGTTCCTCAGTGATCCTAGACAGCTCTTGTGTTGATGATCTATGGCCCTAGACCCTGTACCGATCTATAGCATCATTCACAGAAGTGACGAAGGTGTAAAACTGTTATTGTGTATCGGTGGTGTATTGTTCCTGTGCTACTGTACATTAGTCTTGTTGTTGTTCTACAGCGACCCTACAGTGGCTCTGCCTTGGGTAGACAATTGCTTTTATTGATTCGACTCTGGCACAAAAATTACTTCCACGACGGACATCGATTAGTCGTGTATTGAAATTACAATATCCGTCCTTTGTTTAATAAAATGATTAAATACTATCTTAGTGTTTTCTTATTAAATGTACCAAATCACGATCTTGGCTTTACGCCGTTCTTCCGTCAGCCGGTGTTCCTCTCAGGTGTTCCACTCCATCATGAGGTGTCAAAGGACATCCTTTTGCTTTTAAAGCTCTTCCCATGATCCATCCTGAAGTCCTTATGTCCTCAGCAGGAGAGCATCCTAATGGAGGATGGAGCAGAAGAGCCTGGTGATTCAGTCGAGAGAGAGAGAGAGAGAGAGAGAGAGAGAGAGAGAGAGAGAGAGAGATGAAGGGGCAAGAGAAATGGTTGCTTGAGTTGATGAGGAGAGAGGGGGGGGGGCACAATGGTGTCATTTGTGGCTCTATAGTTTTCTTACAGGCTGATTATAAGGTGTGCGTGCACACACACACACACACACACACACACACACACACACACACACACACACACATACACACACACACACACACACACAC
>NC_062534.1:25054440-25066940 GCF_022655615.1 Tachysurus fulvidraco
GATTACTCACTCGTTTATAATGTCAGTATCAGTCCTCCGATTGTCTCAACATTTAACCCTTTATTACGAGGATCTACAGGAACCCCTAAAGATCTCATTTAGGACAACGAAGATGTTTACACTCTCACATGATTCTCATTAATGTGCTGATCATCTGTTTACATTTACACCTGATAATGATGCCTGATGTCTCTGTCTCAGTCTTGAGGACTTCAGATCTTTTTTTTTTGACCTGCTGGTCAATCCTGCACGTTCCCTCCCGTGTTGCTCTGAGTATTTCTGATGCCAGATGTCATGACGTTGATGGACAGCTGATGACTGAGGAAGAAAGATCTTGGCCTTCACTTGACAGCCCTAATTTCATGACCGACGGCTTTAATCGTTATCGCAGGAGCTCCGGAGCAGGTCGAAAGACGGGGGTCTGCTGTGTCGATCCCGAGGAGAAGAATATCTACAGGAAAAACATCTTTATTTATCTCGGCGATTCTCCGTACAAACGGAACACGGCCTAATTGTTATTAGCTTTCGGTTCGGTGTGTTAGGTTTGGGTTTAATATCTGAGCAGTTCAGTTAATTAATTTCTGATAATTTAGCATAATAGACAAAAAAACACAGACGAGTCGTTTTCTTTTATAAAGGAACATTTCCATGTCATTGAAATGCAGAAGTTGGAGGATTTGAGCTGCTCTCACTACATCAGCATAGCTTTTTTCCCTGAAAATCGAACACTTCATTAGTTTAATGTGTTCCCATGACGACGCTCGCTTCCGGCGTTCCTCCTGTCTTATGGGGACTCGTCGGGACCTGCGAAGGTCCTGATATATGTTTTGCTTACAGACTCGGTTTACCAGATGTGGCACGAATTCCTGCTCATATCCATGATTTACACATTGGGACGTATTCAGAGTTAAGTGACGTGAAGTATGTACACGTACACATACATACACACACACACACACACACACACGGAGCAGTGGGCTGACATTTATGCCACGGCGCCTGGGGGGCAGTTGGGGGGTTCGGTGCCTTGCTCAAGGGCACCTTAGTCTGTGCCGGCCCGAGACTCGAACCCACAACCTTCGGGTTAGGAGTCAGAGTCTAACCATTAGGCCACAGCTTCCCCTTACCTACTAGTGTACGTACTAAAGACGTTACATGTATTCAGTCTAGACGTCTTCTCGGGTCTATAGAAACGTACCCGACCCGAATCACTTTTTACCCGAACCCGACGTGCATAATTTGTTGTTTTTTTTAAAGAAAGACCCGACCCGAGACAAACCCGAAAAAAAATCTGACTCGAGTCCGACCCGACCCGTCTGCAATTTTTTTTAACCCGACTGGACCCGAATGTTGCGTAACTCTACACTAAAGTAACCGCTACAGAGTGGATTCAAAATTGATTGACAGGTCTGTTTCAACGAAAATTAGCTTAACACCAGCCAAACGTCGCCAGCCACACATCGCAAGCGGTCTTGGCAAACAGAGGAGAGGTTGGAAAAGGACTCGAGTCGAGGCACACACATGAGATACAGTAGTTCGGGTCTTCTCGGGTCCGTTCGGGAAAAACACGTTCATTTTAAATTACCCGAGACCCGATGACGCTATTATTATACCCGACCCGTGTCCGAGGTACACGTGAAACTTTTAGACCCAAACCCGCTCGGGTCTCGGGTCGGACCTCGGGTTTTCAGAAGGTTTTCTAAGTGGACCCGTGAAGACATCTACTTCAGTCTTCAGACTTTGCTTTGCGTTACACACGCCGAGGCGGAGTCTGAGGTACGGTTAACAGACTCATTTCTTCCACTATGTTTTTTTTGGCCAGTGGGTCAGGAAGCCTGATTGTGATGCTTTCATTGGGGAAAAAAATCCTCTCGAGATCCAAGAAGAGCAGACAAAAGCTCTTTATCACATCATTAGAAGGAGCCTCGCTCATGGGAATAGAGACGCTGTGTATCCTGAAAGTCGCTGTCCTGGTCACTCACGCTAATGATCACTCATTAGGCCAAAGGTGCAGACTCTTTAAAAAGGATTTTTTTTTTGCCTTTCAGTGAGTTGCAAACTGGTAACAAGCCCATTAGAAGGTCAGTGTCAGTTAGGACTTCGGAGTTGTGTGTGTGGGTCTGTGTGTGTAAACGTGGGGTCTCACGACGGAATTCAGCATTTTATCCCAAATCACAGGGAAGCTTTACAGAAATCCAGAGCTGACGGTGACGAGGAGATCTCGAAGAATCTTGAGAGGAACCGGGTTTGTATGAGCACGATAGTGTTGACTTAAACACCAGTAGTGAAGATTTTAATTTGTGTGTCGGTTTCGGCTCCACTGTGGATCGACGTTAAGTCCGACTCGAGTGTCTGACAGTTTCATCTGCACACGATCTGACTTCTCTGGGATCGTCCACCATAATTCATTCATTCATTCATCTTCTACCGCTTATCCGAACTTCTCGGGTCACGGGGAGCCTGTGCCTATCTCAGGCGTCTTATACACCCTGGACGGAGTGCCAACCCATCACAGGGCACACACACACTCTCACTCACACACACACACACACACACACACACACTATGGACAATTTTCCAGAGATGCCAATCAACCTACCATGCGTGTCTTTGGACCGGGGGAGGAACCCGGAGTACCCGGAGGAAACCCCCGAGGCACGGGGAGAACATGCAAACTCCACACACACAAGGCGGAGGTGGGAATCGAACCCCCAACCCTGGAGGTGCGAGGCGAACGTGCTAACCGCTAAGCCACCGTCACCCCGTGTCCACCAATTTATTTAAAGTTAAATAAGCTGTGAAAGCTTTTGACTCAGATCGTCAGCGAACTATCAATTAAAAGACCTGAGACTATGAGTTATCGAGAGGCAATTAAAAAAAAACCGGGGCACTGCCACAAACCAAACACTGAAGGATGTATGAAGGAAACCTTTTAGAGCCAGTTAATGTAGGGAATAGCAAACAAAATGAATCATACGAGTTGACAGAAAAGACAGAGAGGAAACACTACAAGAAAACACTCTGAAAACTGCTTCAGCATCACAGAAACAGCTCGAGATATATCTTGACCAAGAGAACCAGGATGTCAGCCTTTGATATGGTACCAACAAAACCAGACTATGGTACTCCTCCAACTCCACATGCTTTAGAGATGCCAGATAATTCTGCCATTTATAGTCCAGCACAAGGTCGGTCAGTCAGCAGGACACGTTTGAGTCATCGGTGAAAAGAATGCTGTAGAGCTTTTTTATCCATCTCACGTGTTCCGTAAGAAAAGACAATGGTACCCTTGATGGTACTTTTCAAGGTAGTTGCTCATCAAAGGTGGACAAATCAGAAAGACATGAGGTTAAACTTCAGGATAAATTGCATTACACTCATGATGTAGGACCATTAGATGATGTACCATCTATATTTTAAGCCCTAAGGTTTTTCATTGTCCTCCTGGGGCATGCTGAAATGTTCTCTGTGGAACCAGAGGAGAGGTTCCAAGATATCGTCTGGGTACCTCAACCATTTGACCTGTCATAAAAGTGTAGGGTTCCAGCTGATATCCCCTTGTGTATACCCAGAGTATTGGTACCTGGACCTATGTAAATGCTTGCTCTTCTACTGTACCTAATATACCTCGTCATTGTATTTTAACGTCAAGGATGGGTCCTCAGATTTTAATATATTTATTTATTTTCAAATTGTCCTTTTGTAGCTAATTAATGTCAAATGTCAATCTCATGCAATCCCAAGTGTGGGTCCTAGGACCTGTTTACAATAAGTGAACGTTTGATGTTCCAGCTAATAGGACCTGTTACCTATCGTGCACTTGTCCCATATAAAGCGATATCTTCTAGTCCTGATAACTTTGAGTATTGGTACTAGCACCAATTTTGCCCTTGTGAATGTGTTCTGGTCTACCTGATACACCCTGCCATTGTAACCCCAAGTAAGGGCACCAGGACTTGTTTACTGTACAGTATGTGTAACAAACTCATCCTGTTCTAAGCGATACCTTTTAGTCATGGCGACTCCATGCATAAGTACCAGCCCATATTTATCTGTTTATCTGTTTATCTATGATCTGTTGCTTTTCTTTCTGATAAACCTTGCCTTTATAAATCCAAGAAATGTATGAGGACTGATTCGTCTTAATGAACCTGTGCGGCTGCAGGGTATATATACCCTTGGAACGTTGACACCGCATCTGTAAGGACATGTCCTTTTGCTGTGCCAGATGAGACCCTCCTCATTGTAACCCCAAGCATGGGTATTTGGACCTGTTTACCTTTTGTGAATTGCCTAATAGAACGGGGCATAGAAGCCTTTACCCCAATTGAGTGCAGGGGCAGCTATGATACAGCGTCCCTGGAGCAGGGAGGGTTGAGGGCCTTGCTCAAGGGCCCAGCAGTGGCAGCTTGGCTGTGCTGGGCCTTGAACCCCGATCCTCCGATCAACAACCCAGAGCCACAACTGCCAAGTCATGGTGACCACCAAGTATTGGTTCTAGGACCTAAAGAACTTGTAACGAACCTGCTGATATCCTCTAGTTATTGTAACCTGCTCTAAAATGTCCTAGAGTCTAAATGTTTATAGTGAATTTTCCTTTTTGCTGCCGATTTCATCAGATTTATCATTTGCATCTTCAAGTATTGGAGTTAGGGCCATTTAACATGTAGGTTTTGTACCGAACAGAAGTTTTGTCCCAACTGGATATTTACTGTATTATAAGACTTCAGTACAGTAATAACAACGACGATAAAATGAGGGCGCGGGGGAGGGGGGGCATAGAAGCCTTTATTATCGTCACATATACGTTACAGCACAGTGGAATTCTTTTCTTCACATATCCCAACTGAGGAGGTTGGGGTCTGTGTGCAGGGGCAGCTATGATACAGCACCCCTGGAGCAGGGAGGGTTAAGGGCCTTGCTCAAGGGCCCAACAGTGGCAGCTGAACCCCGATCCTTCAATCAACAGTTGAGCCACCACTGCCCCCATAAAAAAGAATAATAACAAAGATTCCCGAAGTGCTGCGTATTAGCTGCAGTCCGTAATAATAAATCTGCTTAATGAAGCTTTATTTCTGTGATGAGATAAAAAACAGATGAGATAAAAAACAGATCTTTTCTATTCTATTCTTGAATAATATCAACTGCATCAAATTTCACATTGATTATTTATTTATTTATTTATTTATTTTTTGGCAATAAATGAAGCAAAAACGTATTTTTGCCGGAGGACTCCGACTTTTAGACCCCATCGTAGCTTCTTTCAAAAAGTCGTAAATCTTGCTGGGGTAAAATCGTTAATGAGACAATTAGTGCTGCATCCAGAGGGAAATTGGGAAGCGTTTTTACAAAGAAAACGCACAAGGAGGGAAAAAAAAACAAGGGAAACAGCTCCATCTCTTTGGCAGCATGACGGCATGACTGAAGGCTGGATGAAACGAGACCTCGGAGATTACGTGTTTATTTTTATTAATGAGCTGCTAAAATCCACAGAGAAGGTTTTTTTTTTTTGTTCGGTTTCTTTTTCCCGATGTTCAGACTCACATCAGTTAAAATCTAAAGGAAGACGAGCGGACGTACTGAGAGCACTGCGGCATGCTGGGAAAAACGCTGCTTGGCTTCTGTTAATGTGTTAGATACGTGAACAGAACATTTACTGAGGCTGTAAAGAAAACTACAATGTAGATTTCCTGAAGAAAATGTGAATGGTGCTTGCACGTGGCAAGCTTCCTTCATCGTGCTGAGTGTTTTGATATATGACATGTCCCTGCTGTGCTAACTTATTGATTTCGTTTATTTTGGGGGCGGGGCTACACATGACATCAGTTCCCCTCATCGTGCTGTGTGTTTTTATATATGACATGTCCATGCTGTGCTAACTTTTTGATTTCGCTAGTTTTGGGGCGGGGATTCACGTGACGTCACGTCAATACCCGGTGGGGTGCCAATACTTTTGAACAAAAGTTGCTACTGAAATAAAACTTCGTCCGGAGTAAGGTCCAAGGAGCTGGTCAGGTTCGGCATAAATCGCTCGAAAACTTGCCGAGTTATAAATCTCCAAAATTTATAATGGAAGTCTAGGGGGGAAAAAAAACCCATTTGAACTTCCGTACCGGGAATTCCGGAATTCCGATCACTTATAAAAGTCATAGCACACCTGTCCTCAATGAGCCGGTCGTTTTGACACCTCAATCATGGGTCTAGGACAAAAGCTGCGGGACAGGTTTTCTCCGGCAAGACAAATAATAATAATAATAATAAGTAGCAACCAAAATTTCACCTCGTAATCTTGATTATTGTTGTTTAATGTGTCATTACGTTGTTATTAAGCACATATTACATGTTATAATGCATTACTTTATTGTTTCTGGACTCGAACCTAAACCCACATGTACCTTATTTCACCTTAGTTTACTTAATTTGAGACCAGTTTGTACAGGTTTGTGCCAACACAGGGCTCGGTGTCATAGGCAGAGTGGAGAGGACTAACTACTGTAAGAATGAACAAATTAAGCCAACATTAACATATTAACACCTACCGTGAACCCGACTGAACCGTGGTTGTCCTCATTAGAAAAGAAAGTTTAGTTTTCTGAGCTAAAGTTCTCCAGTTAAAGTTTGTGGTCTGCAGTCGCTAAGTAGAAGAGTTATTGTAAACACTCGCAGTGATTTTCCATCAACCTGCACACTCTAGAGATTCGGGTTTCATGCACAGCGTCGTGTAACGGCTTCATTCTGTCACTTACACTGCTGAATTATACATGATGTTTCCAGCTGCATCTAAAAGTTCTCCCACATCACTGTGTGTATGTGTGTGTGTGTGTGTGTGTGTGTGTGTGTGTGTGTGTGTGTGTGTGAGAGAGCTTTGCTTGTTAGTTACTCAAAAAAGTGAAAGTATACAGAAAACAACATCAACAGAAATCAGACTAATTTTCCGTCTGAAGCTTATCACCTGTGGCTTAGAGGTTAGCACGTTCGCCTCACATCTCCAGGGTTGGGGGTTCGATTCCCGCCTCTGCCTCATGTGTGTGGAGTTTGCATGTTCTCCCCTGTGCCTCGGGGGTTTCCTCCGGGTACTCCGGTTTCCTCCCCCGGTCCAAAGACATGCATGGTAGGTTGATCGGCATCTCTGGAAAATAGTGTGTGTGTAAGTGAATGAGAGTGTGAGTGTGTGCCCTGTGATGGGTTGGCACTCCGTCCAGGGTGTATCCTGCCTCAATGCCCGATGACGCCTGAGATAGGCACAGGCTCCCCGTGACCCGAAAAGTTCGGATAAGCGGTAGAAAATGAGTGAATGAATGAATGAATGAATGCTTATCACCAGCATCTCTAGTGCAGGGAGACGGAGACGGAGACAGAGACAAGCACAAAGAGTTAAAACACACAGTTATTGTGCACATCATGTCTGGTAAGTTATTTAGATCATTTCTATCAATCGTGTGGCACTAAAATAGAGCTGTGCTGTAAAGTGGTGTCCTGTCGTGACTTCCACAGATTCGATGGAGATTATTCTCACTCAGGCCGCGCGCGTCAGCCGCCTCCGGCATTAAGAGTGTTTACATCAAGCAACATGGTTTTGTATCACTTTCAAGCTCCATTTTGTAGAAAAGTACTTTGTATTTACTGTATACACACACACACACACACACACACACACACACACACACACACACATACACACACACACACACACACACACACACACACACACACAATACACAACCCCACTGCATTTTCCATCTGGGCGTTTTTGAAGTCCTCATTTTATAGATTTGTTCTCGTCTCTCATCTCTCTCGCCGTCTGTAATCTCGATAAAATCACATTTGGGAGAATATTTGTTCAGAGGCAGGACAGAGCAATATTCGGCGCTTCGGGGGAAAAGCCGTGTGCGCTTTTAGATAAAACGGAGAACAGCTTCAAACCTCCTTCCTTCAGGGTGATGAAAGCGTCACTCGGCGCCTATAAAGCTGTCTAACCTGCGTGTTCGGCTACAGTCAGACGGATTTCGGTCCCGTGCGCCGCTGCAAATTTATACAGTCAATATTTCACGCCTTTTGTACGGCAGGGAGGAAGATTCTCTTTAAATTTGTTCTAGACAGACGTTTTGAGAAACGCTTTGATCTTTTTTTTCTTTTTTTCTTCCTTCGAGTGACGGACCGTGCCGGGCTTCGCTTTAACAAAAATTATATTTACATTTACAGCATTTATCAGTACTCTATGGATGAGTACATTAAAGGTGCGGTCTCAGATTTTTGAGAAACGCTTCAGAAAACAGAGTCGGGGCGACAAACTAAACAAATACAAAACTAATGTGTAGCCAATGAGCAGAAAGGGGCAGGGCTTGTCGATATGGGCAGATAGAGTGTTCAGTGTGACATTAGCAGAAAGCAGTTTTAACATGGACACGGAGGATAAAAACAAAGAAAGAAACAGAAGAAAGACTTACGATAAGGACAAGAAGTAGGACGTGTTAATATAGGATCAGCTTTCCAGCGCTGGAGAGAACTGAAGGAGCAGGAAGTTGGCCACATATTCACAGGTTGGAGTTTCCCGAGTCAATAACTCCTGAGCTAAACGCTGTTACTACACAAATAACACCTCTTTTCTATCGTAGTGATGTAGAGAGGCAGCTACAACCGCGTTTTGTGTAGTAACAGCGTTTAGCTCAGGAGTCATCGACTCGGGAAACTCCGACCTGTGAATATGTGGCCGACTTTACTTAAGACGCCGAGGCGCTTTTTTCCTTCTCGATAGGTGAGTAACGTTGGTTTTGCTTTGTTACACAGAACTAATATATGCCTTTGTCCTTTACATCATTATGCTTGTGTGGCATTTTTGCTTGTTTGTTTATCTACAATCGTATTGTTCTTCCCTTCAGCTATGATAAAGACACGTTTCTTTCTGTTAGTCGCCCGGGTTACGTATGTATGTGTGTGTGGGCGGAGCTATCGATACAGGGGTGGGACCCAAATTTCAAACGACGGAGACCGCACCTTTAACACTGATTCACTAGGTTACAGTGTTAGAATACATCAAACTAAACTGTGTTCAGGGTTTGTATACAGTATATATGTATATAACAGGGAAATGTGCCAGTTTAAGTGTCTCAGGAAGATGAAGGTCTTCACCCGCCGTTTGTGACTCAGCTGTTCAGACGTCTAGGTGAAGTCTATTTCACCACCACGGTGCCAGAACGGAGACGAGTCTCGGATCATTTACGAGGACGAATAGTGTTCATATGTAGACCTGACAGAGAGAGCTGCAGTGCTCCGGTCTCCGTATGACAAGAGACCGAACAAGTACCTGATCATCCTGTGTCGACAAAAATGGCCGAATCCTTCAGAGATGAATCTGACATGAGCGTGTCACGTTAACACGAGAGGACAAGGACAGCTGAGTGTCCATGTCCACCACAAGGGTGTGAGCTATGGCTGAAAGGGGAGATCAGATCATTACTGTGCGATCATGACCTGGGGATGATCACCTGATGATCAGAAGTTCAGCTTTGCTGGGATCGAGTTTACTATACACACACACACACACACACACACACACACACACACACACACACACACACACACACACACACACACAAACTTAAATAAAACTAAGCTGCAGGAATAGAAATAAAACCTACTACTGAATAAATATGTGCTCAGTACATCTACATGTGCAAATGTAGAACATTAACTAAGCCCATAGTAACGTAATACAGTGATGTGCACATTGAGTGCTATGACATTATAGTAGTAGTGTTATTAACAGTCATAAGCAGTAACGTTCACTGATGTGCAGATCAAGATGAAACAATTCAGTCCAACTATTCTATAAAATAGATGAGACATGTCTGTGATGAGACATGTCTGTGATGAGACATTTCTGTGATGAGACATGTCTGTGATGAGACATTTCTGTGATGAGACATTTCTGTGATGAGACATGTCTGTGATGAGACATTTCTGTGATGAGACATGTCTGTGATGAGACATTTCTGTGATGAGACATGTCTGTGATGAGACATTTCTGTGATGAGACATTTCTGTGATGAGACATTTCTGTGATGAGACATGTCTGTGATGAGACATGTCTGTGATGAGACGGAAGGAGCTGCGAGAGCAGAACCCTTCTGCGGGGAGAAACGGCAGATGTAGGTCCCTCCGGGTAAAGAGCGAATCACGCGAAGACTCATATCGTGGCCGAGCGGGGTCCTCCGTACTGCCTGACAGCAGATGAAAGCGTGAGGGGCGTAGTAGGAGGCACGGCAAAGGGAACCACCCAAGCCGGGGAGGGGAAGCCGAGAAAGGAGTCGGATTCACTGGGCCGAGCCAGGAGAGAGGAACAGTGGAAGCCGCGGATGGCAGGACGACCCAAGGGCATCGGCGATGGGAGACAAGGCGACGGCGGTGCAGCGTGCGAGCGACGAAAGGCAGGGGAGGGCTCGAGACATAGGTAGAGATTCGGGATCCAGGACCGAGGTCGAAATAGCGCGAGCGGGGGACGTGTAGACTAATCGGGAGTTTCGCGCAAACAGTGAGGGTCGCTTCATTATTTCCCGACCAAACCAAACGCCGTCGGTGGCTTCCTATGGTTGTCTCCGATTCGCCTGGGCACCACGATGACTTGCTCTTTGCGCCCTAGTGTGTCGATCTTCCTCCGAGTGTCCACAGGCCTTGTTCCTCGGTTTTCTTGGGGACCCCAAAATTATTCCCCCTTATCTTAAGAAGGGGGCCAACGAAGCGGAAAAGGAAGCAACGATGGATAGCAGGAGGGCCGAAAGAGCGGACGTGACATAGCAGTGCAAGAGGGTGCACATAACAGGTAGAAGCGAATGTGGAAAACAGAAAAAGACGGAAGGAGGCCGAGAGGAACGGCTTTGCAGGGAAACAAGAAGTGGGGGGGGGGGTGGTGGTAATTAAGGCAGATATGATAGGATATAAGAAAAATAGATCTATATCCTCTATTAGACTAGATATATATCTCTACTATAACTCTCTCTGTCTGTCGTCTCGTCTCTCTCTCCTCTCTCTCTCTCTCTCTATGTTTCTCTATCTCTACTATCTCCCTCCCCCCTGTCCTTCTTGTCTCTCTCTTCTGTCTATCTCATGTCTCTTCTGTCTATCTCTTGTCTCTGTTCCTGTCTGTTTTGTCGCTCTCTCTTTCTATCTCTCTCTGTCGATATAGGGATATGTATGGTAGTATAGATATATAGATGATATCTAGATATCATACTATAGATGATATCATATAGATATATATCTATGGGTCTTTTACTGATGTGAATATGAAGCCACTGACTCATTTCTCTGTCATTTCATTTAGTTCTAATTAAACGCAGCTCATCACTTGCCACTGTGATTATGCCGAGCTCATGGACGCAGTAAAGTGTGTGTGTGTGTGTGTGTGTGTGTGACTCATTTCACTCCTACTCTCTTGGTGGTGTGATGAAGCAGAGTTACTGTTTCCACCCCTCAGCTGTTTTATTCCTTTTACACCACAGTGTTTTACGGACACTTACAGGTGTGTAATTGTTAATTAAACAAGGTTTAAGCTCCGCCCCTTCTACATGTTGAGGCACATGGAGCTAATGCTAATGCTAAGCTCATTCTCTCCAGCTGACACAGCGTACACAAGGAGCTCACTTTTTTCTGTCGGCTTAGTAGAAGGTCAAATGCCATGCATTTGTTTAGCTGTCGAGATGCCAAGACATGTGCAACACACACACACACACACACACACACACACACACACACACACACACACACACACACACAGAGCTCATCAGAGGCTTGGCTGCCGGCTATCAGTGGCTTAGCAGGTGGAAGTGATAGGGAGGCGACTCACTGGTGGCTAAATGCCAAATGCTTATTGTCAATTTTATCCACCTGCTACACACACACACACACACACACACACACACACACAAAAAAAACAAAAAAAACACACACACACACAAAAAACAAAAAAAAACACAAAAACAAACACAAACAAACAACAAAACACAAAAACAACAAACACATACAAAAACACAACACAAACAACACACAAACAAAAAAACAAACAAACACACAACACACACACGGGGCGCGTCGGGCGGCGCGCGCGCGCGCGCACACACACAACACACACACACACACAGCCGGCGCGCGCGCAGAGAGAGAATCGCGCTCGCGGAAAAAACAACAAAAACAAAGGATTCGGATCGCGAGCTCCGATCTCGCTCTCTATCTAAAAAACACAACACAACAACTTTTACTTCTCATATCTCTCTGTCTGTCTCTCTCTTTGTCTCTCTCTCTCTCTCTCTCTCTCTCTCTCTCTCTCTCTCTCTCTCTCTCACACACACACACACACACACACACACACACACACACATACACACACAATTGGTCTCTCTCTCCCTCTCTTTCTGTCATTCTCCCTCTTTCTTTACATTTCTCTTTGTGGAATTGAAAAAAAATGTAACCCATAGAGAATAATCTGTTCTTTGTGTGTGTGTGTG
>NC_062534.1:25071940-25079440 GCF_022655615.1 Tachysurus fulvidraco
GTCACACACGCGCACTGAACACTCTCTCTGCCCATATCGACAAGACACGCCCCTTTCTGCTCATTGGCTACACGTTAGTTTTGTGTTTGTTTAGTTTGTCGCCCCGACTCGGTTTTCTGAAGCGTTTCTCAAACGACGGAGACCGCACCTTTACCTAAATATGCCAAAATACATAGACTTAACACCTCAAATTATATAAATTAAATATATACCTCAGATTAAAACTCAAATAAACAGCCCAGTATATACACCTTGAAAATATACCCCAATAAATGACTGAAATAAACACCCTAAATAGATACCCCAAAATATATATAGTACAAAAAAAACCCAAAATATTTACCTCCAGCATATACACCAAATAAATACTCCAAAATGTGTCCTCCAAATAAATACCCCGTACTAATCAGTTTACATGTAGAACTTACAGAACTGCAGAATAAACGGTTTGTCTTTTAATATTTATATTTGTTTTTATTTGTCATATACTGTTAGATTTTAGACTCTCTCTCTCTCTCTCTCTCTCTCTCTCTTTCTCTCTCTCTCTCTCTCTCTCTCTCTGGATGAACTATATAATGAAGTGATTAGCATGCCGAGTGCGAGTGCACTGAAACTGCCACTGTTTGTATGTGAATGGGAATCAGCATGGCTAGCGCTTAAAACTTAGCCACTAGCAGTTAGCAGCGAGTGAGGAGAACCCTGACGTTGCTATAGAAACAAGCTGGCGGCAACGTTGAAGTGCGAAGCGGTGTCAGGAGGAGAGCTTTAGCATCTGTCCCACAACATGGACGAAGCAGAAGGCTTTATCACACTTAGCTGAGGTCATTAGACTAGATGCTGGACAGCAATCAACAAACTCGTCATTAGTGTTCTTCTCTACTAGCTCCAATCATTTTATCTCCACTTACTATCTCACTGCAGCACAGCTCTGAGATATCTCAGTCATCGTCACTCTGTAAGACTGAATTAAACAAACATGTAATGTGTCAACAATGTCAAACGAATAAGAAGAAGTCAAAATAACAGGATTTAACAAGTCACTGATCTTCTGGTTTATTCATCGATAAATGGTAACTAGTCTGAAAATAATTCCAACTGATATGAAAATAACAATATCTTGACAAACGAGACAGTATCTTGAAATATTAAGATAACTTAAGATAATAGAAAAACACAAGATAACGAGGCAATAATTCAAACTGACTGTAACGTGAAATAACGAGTCATTCATCTGAAATAGTAAGATAGTAAATTTAAGATCCTGAAAAATGAGATATCTTGATATAAAGACATATATTGAAATAACAAGATAATACTGACGATGATATGAAAACACAAGATAATCATATACCTCAAATGTAACAAGGACAAAATGACAAAACGAACAAAATCAAGTCACTAATTTGAAAATACCTATCTCTTGAAGTGATGAGATAGATTTGGACATTTGGATAACGAGATAAGAATGAGAACTCGAGATAGAAAAAAAACACAAGATAATGAGGAAATCCTACAAACTAACTGCATGTGGCATGAAATACCAAGATATTCATCTCAAGAAGGAATGTGATAAATAAAGAGAGAAAAATGAGTCGATAAGAAAACAAAAGATAACAAAAAATGTTATTATTTTGAAATAATGAGATAAATACGTATATCTTGAAGCGATGAGATACGTTTGGGAAAATTGGATAACGAGATAATATCTCAAAATAACGAGATAACTCAAAATAACAGAAATCCACGAGATAATACGGGAATAATTACATATCATGATGTAATGAGATAATGCGTCAATAATAATGGCAATAAATTCGGATCATGAGATAATATCTCAAAATAATGACATCATATGTTGAGGTAAATGACATACTTTAAAATAATGACCTCGTGTGAAATAGGAAGTAATATTAAAGAAGACTCAAAATACTTACAGAGAGAATCAATTCCCTCAGTTCTTTTTTTTTGTCCTTCGTGTGCCTTTGTTTATTTAAGTCGTGACTCCGCCCTGTTCTGTCATCGGCTTGTTTTCCTCCTGTTCCTCTCGTGTTTGTGTTTTATACGCCCGAGTTTTCTCCGGATTACGATTCTTTCATCCTCGGCACACAAAACCCCCTGAAGTGTTTTATCAACTTTTCCAAAAGTTTTTTTTTTATATACCCTGTTGTGCTTTGCCATTAAGACTTCCTCTACTGTGCATATTTCCCAGGAGTGCATTGTGGGTAACTGAGTCTGCTCAACCACAAGCTGCATTAGTAACAGTGGCTTCTTTTCGTCTACCTCGTACGAACCACACGTCGCCTGGGACACGACTGCTGCCTTCAGCAAACACATTTATTCTAAATATTAGACATTTCCTGCTCCGTTCGATGAACCGGCTTCATTATTAATGCTATCTTAGCTAATCTCAGCTAGCACTGGGAATAAAGAAGAAGTCTCGACACACTCAGCGTGTGAGTTTATGGAATAGTGCAGGAGCACGATGAGGCTTGAATCAGTGAAATGTGTCAGTAAACTTCATAGTTTAGGAACAAGTGGAACTCCAGGGCGAGTGCATGAGAGAGAGAGAGAGTGTGTGTGTGTGTGTGTGTGTGTGTGTGTGTGTGTGTGTGTGTGTGTGTGTGTGTGTGTGTGTGTGTGTGTGTGCCCTGCGATGGGTTGGCACTCCATCCAGGGTGTATCCTGCCTCGATGCCCGATGACGCCTGAGATAGGCACAGGCTCCCCGTGACTGAGACGTTCAGATAAGAAGATGAATGAATGAATGAATGAATGAATGAATGAATGAAAGAAAGAAAGAAAGAAAGAAAGAAAGAAAGAAAGAAAGAAAGAAAGAAAGATCTGTAGCACTATGGTGGTGTATCTGTAGCACTATGGTGGTGTATCTGTAGAATTATGGTGGTGTATCTGTAGCACTATGGTGGTGTATCTGTAGCACTATGGTGGTGTATCTGTAGCACTATGGTGGTGTATCTGTAGCACTATAGTGGAGTATCTGTAGCACTATGGTGGTGTATCTGTAGCACTATAGTGGTGTATCTGTAGCACTATAGTGGTGTATCTGTAGCACTATGGTGGTGTATCTGTAGCACTATAGTGGTGTATCTGTAGAATTATGGTGGTGTATCTGTAGAATTATGGTGGTGTATCTGTAGCACTATAGTGGTGTATCTGTAGCACTATGGTGGTGTATCTGTAGCACTATAGTGGTGTATCTGTAGCACTATAGTGGTGTATCTGTAGCACTATAGTGGTGTATCTGTAGCACTATAGTGGTGTATCTGTAGCACTATGGTGGTGTATCTGTAGCACTATAGTGGTGTATCTGTAGCACTATGGTGGTGTATCTGTAGCACTATGGTGGTGTATCTGTAGCACTATAGTGGTGTATCTGTAGAATTATGGTGGTGTATCTGTAGCACTATGGTGTTGTATCTGTAGCACTATGGTGGTGTATCTGTAGCACTATGGTGGTGTATCTGTAGAATTATGGTGGTGTATCTGTAGCACTATGGTGGTGTATCTGTAGCACTATGGTGGTGTATCTGTAGCACTATAGTGGTGTATCTGTAGCACTATAGTGGAGTATCTGTAGCACTATGGTGGTGTATCTGTAGCACTATAGTGGTGTATCTGTAGAATTATGGTGGTGTATCTGTAGCACTATAGTGGTGTATCTGTAGCACTATAGTGGTGTATCTGTAGAATTATGGTGGTGTATCTGTAGCACTATAGTGGTGTATCTGTAGCACTATGGTGGTGTATCTGTAGCACTATGGTGGTGTATCTGTAGCACTATGGTGGTGTATCTGTAGCACTATTGTGGTGTATCTGTAGCACTATGGTGGTGTATCTGTAGCACTATGGTGGTGTATCTGTAGCACTATGGTGGTGTATCTGTAGCACTATGGTGGTGTATCTGTAGAATTATGGTGGTGTATCTGTAGCACTATGGTGGTGTATCTGTAGCACTATGGTGGTGTATCTGTAGCACTATGGTGGTGTATCTGTAGCACTATGGTGGTGTCGAGTCCGGGGAGCATCAGGAGCCATTTTTCAGCGCAGTGTAGCAGCTCACTGATGGAAACACGTCTTATCTCTGTCTCTTCTATTGGATTAAATTTCCTGCCTTTTAGGAGCCTGAAACCTTCGCAGCCTCCATTTAATTTGTTGCTTTGAAAATAGCCGAGTGTGTTTATTGTGCTGTCGAGGCAGCAGTTTTTCCCTCGCAGCCCTGTGTTGTTTACGTCCCCAGTGTTCTCTTCATCACGCTGTCGCACACACTCTCACTAAAATCACTTCCTCTCTCTTTTCTCTCTCTTTCCTGCAGAAATTTATCCAAGAACCCTCTGACTACTCTTTCCTGGCAGCTCTTCCAGAACCTGCAGCTTATTGATCTGTAAGTGACGTTTGTCTTTCTTTTTCTCCCTCCCTCCTTCTCCCTCCTTCTCCCTCCCTCCCTCCCTCCCTCCCTCCTTCTCTCTCTCTCTCTCTCTGTCTCTCTGTGTGTGTTTCACACAATTCACTTGTCTGTATTGATTGTACTTTTGTGTGTTTCTTTATTCGGTGTTTATGTGTGTGTGTGTGTGTGTGTGTGTGTGTGTGTGTGTGTGTGTGTGTGTTCATGAAAAGTGTCAATAATTCTGCATTAACTCCTCAAACAGCTTAACATTTGATCCGTGACTGAATTCAGGAAGTGTCTGAGGGAGTGAAATGTGAAACACACACACACACACACACACACACACACACACACACACACACACACACACACACACACACACACACACACACACACACACACACACACACACACACACACACACACACACACACACACACACACACACACACACACACATGGTGAAGGAGGCGTGGCCTGTGCACCTGCCAGTATTTGTGAGAAAGTGTGACTTGGCTCTTTAATGTTCAGTGAAAAAGTTGTGGTTTCTGTACTTGAAACTGTGCACCTGTCAGTCTCAGTGGAAAAGGCGTGGCCTGTGCACCTGTCAGTCTCAGTGGAAAAGGTGTGGCCTGTGCACCTGTCAGTCTCACTGGAAAAGGTGTGGCCTGTGCACCTGTCAGTCTCAGTGGAAAAGGCGTGGCCTGTGCACCTGTCAGTCTCAGTCGAAAAGGCGTGACCTGTGCACCTGTCAGTCTCAGTGGAAAAGGCGTGGCCTGTGCACCTGTCAGTCTCAGTGGAAAAGGCGTGGCCTGTGCACCTGTCAGTCTCAGTCGAAAAGGCGTGACCTGTGCACCTGTCAGTCTCAGTGGAAAAGGCGTGGCCTGTGCACCTGTAACTCATAGTAAAGTAATTGTGGCCTCTACACCTGCATTATCAATAAAGGAGGCGTGGCCTCTTCACCTTCAATATTAGCAGGAATGTCATGGCTTGTGCATCAAACCGTTCTAGTGAACAAGACGTGTTGAATGTAGCTGTCAATCATAGTAAAGGGGGTGTGGCCTTGGCATCTGTCAGAATTTTATTAAAATGAATATTGTGGTTATGTAACACTCAAGAACCTCTGAGAACCTCCGAGAACCTCCGAGAACCTCTGAGATCAAAAGTACCCAATAAAATATTCTTATCTTCTGCAATCTTTAGCAGCATCAGCACATGTATGTTCTCTAAGATCAGCAAAGTTCAGCTTCCTCCACTGTGTGTGTGTGTGTGTGTGTGTGTGTGTGTGTGTGTGTGTGTGTGTGTGTGTTAGGAGGGAATAGACTCAGCATGGTATTTTAAGTGTAGGAACCAGGACATGTTCCTCAGAGGAGCAGATTCATCTCCTCCACTGGGTTAGCGTGTCCTTTATCACAATCTCTGAGGGGACGGAGAGCTTGGTGAGGAATATACATCATTACATCGTCCTTAAAGTCTTAAAGCTGTGGTGTAGAGACGAGTGTGACCTCACGTGGACTCTGTGTGTGCTACAAACAACAGGTTCTACTCCATGAACTCATTAATCAACATGAAAACGTGTGAAATCGATAGATTTGTTTACGTGAGAGCCGTGAGAGTTTGTGGGCGTGGCCTAGTATTTTAATAACCTATCAGACGAGCTTGTCCTTTCACTCCCTGATAATTAAGTCGCTTTGTAGAAGCCAACATTCTGTGTTCCTATTTAATCAAGAGTAACTCCTCCTAGAGCTTTCGCACCACATGCACCAAATACAGATATGTTGTAGAACCTGGTCTGAAGTTTGTTGCTATTACTTTTCTAAGCGATCCGAGTACCGGTACTTCCGGTACCGGGTCTCAAAGTGGTCTTTTTCCCCATAGACTCCCATTATAAAGTTTGGAGGTTTATAACTCGGCAAACTTTCGAACTCTCTACACCAAACTCGACCGGCTCCTTTAGGGTGAGACTCTGTACAAAGGTTTAAATCGGTGTACCGACTGGCCTTTCGGTTGTCCCGCAGCCCCGCCCACAAAATATGCAAAATCAAATAACTTTTTACAACATGGACATGTGACATATCAAAACACTCAGAACAACGAGCGGAACTCCCTCACATGTATTCTGATGATGTCATGTGAAAATAATACATTTGCACAACATGGGCATGTGACATATCAAAACACTCAGCCCAAGGAGAGGAATTGCGTCACAGGTTTTCGGATGACGTCACATGCTCGTCTCCGCTTGCCTCCAAATGTTTTGGCACCCTAGTGCTCCAATAGATTTCACAAGTTTTATGTCCATGTTGCCTCCAAAAGTAACACTGACCCTTATGTCCACTTGCCTCCAAAAAGCACCGGCCTTTGCGAATACTTGCCTCGTCAAAGCCAACATCAAATCTAGTTTTATTTATCTTTTAGCTTAGCTTTTTTGCTCGGTTCTGCTTTAGCTTTGATCGTTTTCTGTCACAATGCTAGTTTCCTTCACTTGCTAGTTGTCTGTCACTGAATTCCTCCTTGGAGCACATGGTCAAAATTTAGTGTTTTCTCACCGCTGAACTGTTCAGGGTTCTTGTTAATCCTCTCATTCTTTGGGATCTGGCAGTGTTTAAAATAGTCTTTGTTTCCTCTCACGGCATCTGGAGATGTTTTAATACTTCACAGCCGTCAGTCAAGTGAACGGAGAGACGAATAAAGTATTTCACACAAAGTAATAGAGGGCAGGAGACGAAACCTCCGGCTCGATTATCAGCATGAAGATGTGTTAGAACCTCCCTGGAGAACCTGTTAGATATGTGAGGAACGTGTGTGTGTGTGTGTGTGTGTGTGTGTATGTGTGTGTGTGTGTGTGTTTATTTCTAATATACGTTGTGTTTTATTTTATAATCAATACAGTGTGTGTACTTTTGCAGTTTCACAAAACTTTTCTTTCTAGAACCCTACAGAGGTTCTTCTTTTCTGACTCAGGTCAAAGGTCAAATCAGCAAGGTTCTCTGGTTGTTCATCTGGGGGAACCTTTGATGGTTCTATGTAGAACACTTTCATGTCTGTGTCTCTGTAGATTCCTCAGTTGTTGTTTTTTTAAGGCCTGGAGGTGACCTT
>NC_062534.1:25084440-25096940 GCF_022655615.1 Tachysurus fulvidraco
TCATCATCATCATCATCATCATCATCATCATCATCATCATCATCTTCATCTTCACCATGAACTAAAAGCTCAGTGTTAGTTATTTCATCTGTTTTTGGCAGCATAATTCCTCCACATATCTCATTAGAGTTTGAAGTAAACAAGCAGAAGTTTGTGTGTGTGTGTGTGTGTGTGTGTGTGTGTGTGTGTGTGTGTGTGTGTGTGTGTGTGTGTGTGTGCTTTTATATTCCAGTTCAGTGTGAAAAACAGCTCTCATCCACACACTTTCTCCGCTGTGTAAATTGGTAGTTTGGATCCTGTGCTTTAGCTCCATTTGGCTAATGTGTAACACCTGTGTGCTAATGAGCGCTAACACCGCTGCTGTTTACAGATTCACATGGAGCTGGACACCACACAGCGTCTCATTTACAACCGTAACATACTTCCCTTTAATCACACTCACGCTTCTCAAACCATTAGCCAACATGCTAACAAGCAGCAGCCGTCGGGGACGTGCAGAACGTTGCATGTGCGTGCGGTTCAAACTCAGACCCGAATGTCTGAACAAGTAAATCTTATGCCCTTATATGGAATGAACATGCAACATCGAATTCTACGTTATTTCCATATAAGGGCATAAAAGGTGTCTCTCAGGGAGGAAGGTGTCTCTGAGAGAGGTAGGTGTCTCTCAGAGAGGAAGGTGTCTCTCAGAGAGGAAGACGTCTCTCAGAGAGGAAGGTGTCTCTCAGGGAGGAAGGTGTCTCTCAGGGAGGAAGGTGTCTCTGAGAGAGGAAGGTGTCTCTCAGAGAGGAAGGTGTCTCTCAGGGAGGAAGGTGTCTCTGAGAGAGGAAGGTGTCTCTCAGAGAGGAAGGTGTCTCTCAGGGAGGAAGGTGTCTCTGAGAGAGAATTTCGTGTGTATTTGTTTGGCGCTTGAGGTTTGTGACGGAGGTTCAGCTTCAGCAGGACAGACCAAAGGAGCAGAGTTCATGCAAACACAGCAGACTTCGCATCTTCCCTGGCTTTGCCTCTGGCATTCTGTCTTATTTTTTCTTCCTTTAAATGCTGGAGATTGTTGCTGATTCCCAGCTGCCAGAGATCTTGACACATGACGCTTGACTCCAGCTCTGTTCTGGTAGCTGTTACTGAAGCTGCTGTCCATGGTGCTGAAATTCAATCTATATGATATAAAACAGTGAAATTCCGGTAAAAGGATTCAGTGACGTCCTATTCTTTACTAATTTTACTAACTTTATTGTGGGCCTGTTTCATCTCTCTCTCTCTCTCTCTCTCTCTCTCTCTCTCTCTCTCTCTCTCTCTCTCTCTCTCTCTTACTGCTGAATATTCTCAGATAAACATTCTCTATTTTCTATGACACTAAGCGAGTGCAGTGTATCAAACTAGAGCAAATTTGTATTTTTTTTTTTGTATTCATGTCAAAACTCTGACATAGCTGTCAATCATTCTGGATTCACAGGTCGAGTGGCATTTTAATTAGGGATAGAATAAGATGGCATGATTTTGTCTGATGGCATGTTTTTGTGCTTTGATGTTGAATGTGAAGCTCCAGAGCATAATGTGTGAAGGTTTGCAGGTCTAAAAGGGTCATTTACATATGTATGTCTTGATATTTTCCATCTCTCCTGCAGCCACCTTCAAGCTTGAATACCTTAGTCTTAGAGTCTACACATCTGTCAATCATTCCAGATTTTCTTACATCTATCGGCTCATCTGGGAAGAAAAGAAGATTGATTTTTTTGATGTATTTGTGAGCGGTGACTCGGAGCGGCGCGGTCCGACGTTAGAATCCGTGAAGGCTGACAGAATCTTTTAGTATCATCGACAGAACCAAGAAGTGGAGATATACGCAGTACTCCATATCCAACAGAGCTTTTAATAGCAAAAAAAAAGACAAGCAAACAATCCAGTGAGCTGAAGCTGAAACATCCAACATCCAGACACAGAGCCAAAAGGTATCACAGTGTGAAATCAGTCCGTCTGAGTGGGAGAGAAGACGAAAAAACGTGGAAGCAGACGGAGAAAGAGAAAAAGGCTCAGAGACGCACAGTGAATGCAGAGGATGAGGTAGAAAGTGGGCGTGGCCAATGGTCAGAGGTTTCGGGAGGTGGAGATCCGGGATGAAGCGGTGGTTATAAAATTTAATTTAGGACGTGACAGAAACAAAGCCATGTCCAAGATCTCGCAGTTTATAAGTAACCTTTTCCAGTTTGGAAAATCCTTATTTTCTGAAAATATTGGCACCCTCAGCCCACTTATTTGTTTTCTTGAGTATTTATTCTTCTCAGAAATGCAGTTTGTGACGTCTGACATCGGTGTGTTTTGGGGTTCAGCGGTAAACACTTTTTTGTCGTAGAATTCCTCTAGTCAATTGATTGTGTGTGTGTGTGTGTGTGTGTGTGTGTGTGTGTGTGTGTGTGTGTGTACACACAGTTTGATTGATAATTAGATTCCGATGACTACTGGGAGCTAAATATGTAATTATGGCATGATTAAACGGAGCCTTCTCATGTGGGATCAGACTAACGATGCTGGAAAGCTGAGTGGAAGAACAATCCTGAGCGACGTGACGTTCTCCACATGGGGTTTATTATCTCAGCAAGGACCTGGGAATTTACACACACACACACACACACACACACACACACACACACACACACACACATGCAGTATGACTCTACACAAGCCAATGCTGTTGTATTCACGTTAACGTTAGCATTGTGATTGCGATTGATTTTTAGTTTTCAGCTCAGGCTGTTATTTGGCTTCGTGTATCGTCTACACCGTATAAGGCGTGACCTCTGACCCGTGTCACATGACTCTGGCTCCGGGTGCGATTCACTGCACGGGTCATGTTTTATAAATGAAACCTGCATTGCAGAGGAGCTGAGCGTGCTGTGGTTAATGCATTCTTGCATGTATGAATATCTGAGAGCGATAAACATGAAAATATGATGGATGATAAATACTTAAACAAACAGGAAAGACTTTTGCTGGTCTGTAACATTTCACGTTATATTCTGCTTCATGTGAAGGAGACTAATATAAACATCTCAGACAGTAACTGTGAGATCGGATGAAACCATGTACGGATTTAGAGCCGTTTCATTATCCACGCTGTTTCACACGCTCTCTTTATCATCTCCACATGATAGTTTCAGTTAATAAAAAAATCTACATATGGTTATTCCTCTGTGCTCCGAGGACTCGTGTATTCCTTTTCTGAGATGGTCTTCTCAGTGTTCTGTGTTCTCCCAGTTCTCTGTGGGCTCATTAGCATTTTTCTGGACGCATCATCTCGGTGTTCCCGTGGCTCAGTGTTCCCAGGGTACTCCCATTGTCCTATATTATCGTTACAGCCGTATAATCCCAGTCGCTCATTAATAACCAGTTACTCTATGTTCCTATGCTGCTACAGTATATTTCCAACATATATATCACATGGTGGGTGGTTGGGTGGGTGGGTGGTGGATATGTGTGTTCATTCCCACCTGTGCCATGTGTGTAGGGAATTTTAATGTTCTCCCTTTATATCCAGGTACCGTGCTTTTCTCCCCAGTCCAGAGACAGGACTGTAGATATCTCTAAATTGTCAACAGTGTGTGAGTGTGTGTGATTGTGGCCTGAGATAGACTGTCCAGGGTCTTACCTGTCTTGGGCCCCGAGTCTCCTGGGAAAGGCTCTAGGTTCAACTGGAACCCTGTAGGATAACTGATGTAGAGAATATATGGATGGATGGATGGATGGGTGGATGAACGGATGGATACTTTCATGTCTCATTGTCTCTTCAGCTATAGACTACCTAAATTGTTATGAACATTCCCAAAGCCCAAGGCCCCAAATGACCTTACAGCCCTACGATGTTGTGTCGTCTTCCCATGCCCAGCAGTGGCAGCCTGGTGGACGTGGGAATCGAACTCACAACCTTTCGATTGGTAGGGTTTTATGGGGCGGTGGTGGTGGCTCAACTGGTTAAGGCTCTGGGTTGTTGTTCGGAGGATCGGGGTTCAAGGCCCAGCACAGCCAAGCGTCCACTGCTGGGCCCTCCTTGCTCCAGGGGTGCTGTATCGTATCTGCCCCTGCACTCTGACCCCAACCTCCTCCATTGGGGTATGTGAAGAAAAGAATTCCAGTGTGCTGTAACGTAGATGTGGCGATAAAAAAGGGTTCTAATCCAGCACCTTAACCACTAGGCTACTATGTCCTAAAATACATGATATTAGCCAAAGAGTACGAACTGTATGTTATACATGATGCTGTAAATGGTCACAAGGGGCTACTTCGGTTAGCTACACCGGCTAATCTCAGCTGCTATTAGATTGAGATTGTTTGTCCTCACTGTTTATTTCTGCGTCTCCCTGTGAGGTGTTAATTGAAGGCCTGTTAGCACTGAGCAGGGATTTTAGTAAGTACAGGGACTTTACCAGCTCATTATCTTATACATATAGCTGACATTTCCGAGGCGAGTCGGGAGACCTCGGGGAACATACTGTAAACAGTACACACTCGCACAAGCACCTAATTAGTTATGCAAAGAAGCCAGCAAGGACGCTAATGAAAATAAATTTGGACAGAGAGACTAATAAGTGTAGGACGGGAAGGTCCTTGTTTTTGAGATGCTGAGTTTATTACTTTTTTTTATATTCTCGATGCCTTCATATTGGAAATCTTTTCAGTCTGTGGCTGAAGTGCAATCACATGTTTAATGCATGGCTACTAAGACGCAGGTCGATGCTAGACTCAGGCACATCCCCAGTCCTCCTGTCCTCTGCTTGACCTTCCACAAGACTAATCAGATGTTTTATTCATGTTTGTTAATAACACACTTAAGCTCTGTGCTAAGCCAATGCTAAACATTTGTACAGAATTGGAGCTGGGAGGCTAACAAGCTAACAAGCTAACAAGCTAACAAGCTAACAAACCGGTTTCAGCTGAAATCTGAACATAAACACGTGGCTACTGTAAAACACACCTAGGTTCTAACACACCTACACTGTAACCTAGACGACCACAAAAAGCTGTAGTCCAGTGGAACATAATAACTCCGCCCACTTTGTTAAAGCGTCCAGCTTTAATGAATACAGGTGATAATAATTACTTTTATATAAATTTCACTGATTTAAATGTTGAAATCTTTAATGATCCGATTCTTCATCCGTTAATCAATCAATCCATCTATCTATCTATCTATCTATCTATCTATCTATCTATCTATCTATCTATCTATCTATCTATCTATCTATCTGTCTGTCTATCTATCTATCTATATATCTATCTGTCTGTCTGTTTGTCTGTCTATCTATCTATCTATCTATCTATCTATCTATCTATCTATCTATCTATCTGTCTGTCTGTCTGTCTGTCTGTCTGTCTGTCTGTCTATCTGTCTGTCTGTCTGTCTGTCTGTCTGTCTGTCTGTCTGTCTATCTATCTATCTATCTATCTATCTATCTATCTATCTATCTGTCTGTCTGTCTGTCTGTCTGTCTGTCTGTCTGTCTGTCTGTCTGTCTGTCTGTCTATCTATCTATCTATCTATCTATCTATCTATCTATCTATCTATCTATCTGTCTGTCTGTCTGTTTGGCTGTCTATCTATCTATCTATCTATCTATCTATCTATCTATCTATCTATCTATCTATCTATCTATCTATCTATCTATCTGTCTGTCTATCTATCTATCTATCTATCTATCTATCTATCTATCTATCTATCTATCTGTCTATCTGTCTGTCTGTCTGTCTGTCTGTCTGTCTGTCTGTCTATCTATCTATCTATCTATCTATCTATCTATCTATCTATCTATCTATCTATCTATCTATCTGTCTGTCTGTCTAATTAATTGTCTATCTATCTATCTATCTATCTATCTATCTATCTATCTATCTATCTATCTATATATCTATCTATCTATCTATCTATCTGTCTGTCTGTCTGTCTGTCTGTCTGTCTATCTATCTATCTATCTATCTATCTATCTATCTATCTATCTATCTATCTATCTATCTATATATCTATCTATCTATCTATCTATCTGTCTGTCTGTCTGTCTGTCTGTCTGTCTATCTATCTATCTATCTATCTATCTATCTATCTATCTATCTATCTATCTATCTATCTATCTATCATTTGTTTGTAATTATTAACCCAGTCGTACGAGTCCATCCTTTAAGTAAAACCTTAGTTGTGTTAATTTATCTTTAAGAGGAGGACGAACCGCTTTTGTTCTTCGTTCAACTGGTTTCATCAAAGACACTAAAAGCCATCGTGAAGCTGAGTCACGCTCTTTCGTAGGAGAAGAGTGTCACGATCCCGCGAGGACGAGTGTCGCTCTTATCTCTTTTTTCCCGCCTGTGCCGTCTCTCCGCATGCGGACGACGTTAGCATCTAGCTTTCTCGCGTGTCAGTGTTAAACATCTGCACGTCCCTCAATATAATCTGCTTTAAGACAATTATTGATCCATACTTTAATATTTAAGCGGTATGTGATGATCCCCAAACGCTGCTCCTGATAAGGAAACTCCTCCTGAGCGCCCCCTACTGACCTGGTTTACTGTTCCTCATGCTAGTCTCCATTCTACTGCAACTGCACCACAGAGATCTGACAGAGTGAGACGTTTCTGTCCATCTGTCTTCTAACAAAAGCTTTCCACATTTCGATAGCGATCTGAGCGTGAGCGAGCGGCGTGCGGGTGACGTGGAGACGGTGAGGCTCCATCACGGACGCCGGGGTCTATAGATAGATGAGTTTAATTAAAGTGTTAGTGTGATGGTGTGAGATTCATCGCCTTTACAACCCACAGCACTGTAGGAGGACTCACACACTTCATTTTATTAAATGGGCCTATTTAAAATACACACACACACACACACACACACACACACACACACACACACACACACACACATTTAATTTAATGGACAGAAATGTATTAAATCATGAACTTAAAAAATAGCAAATTCTCAATTTTAACATTTAATGTAATTTATAATTAATTTTATAGCTCTATTGAATGTAAAATTAATAATAATAATAATCATCAAAATCTTCTTAGTATTATTTAGCCTATAGAACACTTTGTAGCTGGGACACAGTGGTACGTTCACAGTACGTTTGCCTCACACCTACAGGGTTGGGGGTTCGATTCCCACCTCCACCTTGTGTGTGTGGAGTTTGCATGTTCTCCCCGTGCCTCGGGGGTTTCCTCCGGGTACTCCGGTTTCCTCCCCCGGTCCAAAGACATGCATGGTAGGTTGATTGGCACCTCTGGGAAATTGTCCGTAGTGTGTGAGTGAGTGTGTGTGAATGAGAGTGTGTGTGTGCCCTGTGATGGGTTGGCACTCCGTCCAGGGTGTATCCTGCCTCGATGCCCGATGACGCCTGAGATAGGCACAGGCTCCCCGTGACCCGAGAAGTTCGGATAAGCGGTAGAAGATGAATGAATGAATGAATGAATGAACACTTTGTGTCCTGTTTATTAAATCTGGGTGATGAAGGACAGTCTCAGGTAACTTCCCAGCAGTTAGCTGTTTGCCCCACAGGAGCCCCTGACAGGGCAGATTAGACCATGAGTGTGTAATAAGAACACACAGCACAACATGCTGCAGGACTCCACTTATCCTTCCTTTGGGTCATTCTGAGTTCAGATCCCACGGTGTTTTAATCCTCAGGTGTTTCTGATATTCATTTTATTTTCATGAAGATTCCAAGAAAAACGTTTTCAGCGCGATTGAATATTCATGTCGGCCGCATGATTATTTATTTATTTTTAACAGAACAAACTGGAATAATCCGGCTTTCTGCTTTTATCAGTAACACAAAAAGCACAAGCGATCCAAACGCACAATAAAACATCTGTGTTTATAAATATTAAACATGGCTGATCAGAATGCTGCAGGCGGCGAGTCCAGAACCTTCTACACACTGCGTCCCAGACAAAGCCGCTGGTTTCTGTTCCGTACACAGCGAACGCCAGGAACCTGAGAACCTGGCACCTTACTCACTGAACACAGAGGACAGGAAGAGGCTAATATCCAAACACACACACATACACACGTACACACACGTACACACACGTACACACACGTACACACACGTACACACACGTACACACACACACACACACACACACACACACACACACACACACACACACACACACACGTACACACACGTACACACACGTACACACACGTACACACACACACATATACATACATATACACACACACACAAACACACACATACACACACAAACACACACATATACACACACAAACACACATATACACACACAAACACACACATACACTCACACACACAAACACACACATACACTCATACACACACACACACACACACACTCATATACATACAGACACACACTCATACACACACATACACACACACACACACACACACACACACACACACACACACACACACACACACACACACACACACACACACACACACACACACAGTCTGCCGCTGATGGAGCTGCTCCAGCCTTGATACTCAGTGCAGCTCAGATTAGCTTTGTTAGCCAACAGAATGTAAATCACTGCACAATTTTAGATTTAATCAAACAAATGACATCATTAAAGAAGAACGATGATAAACACACACACACACACACACACACACACACACACACACACACACACACACACAAAATACTGGTGCTATTTTCCTCGTGTTATCAATAGATGTTCATCATTGCTATGATTATCTGATCGAGTTTTTATACTGTTAATGTTGCTGTTCTCTCTCTCTCTCTCTCTCTCTCTCTCTCTCTCTCTCTCTCTCTCTCTCTCACACACACACCGTATTGTCTCTCTGGTGTGGGTAAGGTCTTGGCGTGGGTCCTCTGACTTATGCTTTGTGTGTGCTCCTGTCGCGCGCTTCTTGGGTGCGTCGTGTGGGAGGAGGTGTAGAGAGGCTTGTCTTGGAGGGTGGAGGGTGTGACCTGAGGGTGAGCGCAAGCGGACTGTCGAGGGTTGAGTGGGTGCGGTGAGGAAGGTTCAGCTAGTAGAGGGCCGCGGTCGAGATTGGCTGTGAGATGTAGAGGAGGGATCAAGAGTTACTGGGTGGAAGTAAAGAAGGAGAGGCGGAAGAACATAAACGAAGAAAAAGATGGGAGGAGAAGAAAATCTAGCAGGCGAGAAAAGAAGCAGAAGGAAGAGAGAAGAGAGAAAGAAGCAGAAGCAGAGAAGAAGAGAAAGAAGAGGAGGAGAAAGAAGCAGGAACCAGAGAGGAGAAGAAGAAGAAGAAAGAAAGACCGCAGAGCGAGGGAGAGACGCAGGAGGTCTACACAAACAACAGCAGCTCTTCTGCTTGTACACAGGGCTTGCAGTCTCAGATTTCCTCTCCAGCTGCTCACTCAACATCTCCACTGCGGGGACGCACCCTGGTGCGCGTGTGTCGGCGTGTGTGGAGTGCTGCATTAACATCATGTCAGTGAGCAGAGAAGAATCAGTAGAGCAATACTACTGACGTCTCTTTGATCTTTTTTAATGAGTCTCTATTTGATTGCGTATATTCTGAATTAACTGTCTTTTTTGCGTGGTTGTCTCTACCTGACTTGTCTATCTCCTCTCTCATATCTCTCTCTGATCGTGGGCCTTCGTGTGATAGTGTGACGTGTAGAGCGAATTGGCGCTCTGCTGAGAGGATGTCTCTCTCGGGAAGCGTGTGGCGGCGGGATGGTTTGCGGGGTAGATGCTGAATTACTGAGAGGAGCCAGTGAGCTGTCTGACAGTTGAGAGTGTTTCTAGACGGAGTCTCTCTGAGCTACTAGGGAGGACGTACGAAAGTGACGGATCATCTCTCTCGAATGTAGTCATAGGACTGCTCGTAAAGAGCGTATCTAGACGTGCATCGTGTGGTACGTCTCTGAGTAGTATCTGCGCAAATGAGCGTGTCTCTACTGACTGTCTATCTCATTGAGTGTGTACTCCATGACGTATCTTATTCTCTTTCTATCTCTCTCTCTCTATCTCCTCTCTCTCTAGCTCTGTCTCTCTCGCTCTATCGCGTCATCTCTCTCTCTCTCTCTCTCTCTCTCTCTCTCTCTCTTTCTCTCTCTCTCTCTCTCTCTACCTGTCTATGTCTGTGCAGATGTTCCAGATATCAGCGTGACACACAGCAGTCTGACAGTGAATGAAGGAGATCGTGTCACTATCACGTGTAACGGTACCGGGGTCCCGGTTCCTGATGTGGACTGGAAGGTTAACTCCCTGCACTCCATCAGCACACAGCAGGTACACACTCTGATTAACACTGTGTGTGTGTGTGTGTGTGTGTGTGTGTGTGTGTGTGTGTGTGTGTGTGTGTGTGTGTGTGTGTGTGTGTGTGTGTGTGTGTGTGTGTGTTACACCTGCTCTTTGTCATTTCCAGGCCACTCAGATTCCTCCTCACGTGCACTCCTTGACGTTAACCCTGTTTAACGTGAGTCGAGATGATAACCTGTCCCTGCTGCCCTGCACCACCGAGAACATCGTGGGCATGAGCAACACGTCTGTCCATCTCTCCGTCCAGTGTGAGTCACCGTCTCCACGTCGCGTTCTTCTGTTCTTCATCTGATCTTTCTTTCTTTCTTTCTTTCTTTCTTTCTTTCTTTCTTAGAAGCAGTCTGATCTTGTCGTTTTTACAGACATTAATTTCTCAGTGCACCGATTTATTTATTTATTTATTTGTTTGTTTGTTTATTTGTTTATTTGTTTGTTTGTTTGTTTGTTTATTTATTTTCATGTATAGATCACTCAGTAGCTCCGACACGTTTTTATTTGACTTACCGCTGGATCCAGTTACACGGTGATGTGAGAGGATCAGACGCTCTGTGGTTTGTGTATCTATGTTGTTGTCCAACACGGCTGTAACACGATGCTCTCACACTCTGTGCTCATCGACGGAGAGAGAGAGAGAGAGAGAGAGAGAGAGAGAGAGAGAGAGAGAGAGAGATCTGCAGACGCTCAGGAAAAAAGTCTCTCTTATTCGGTTTGCTCCTCATCATCTCCATCCTCTACATCTCGATCTTCATCCTTTCCATCTCCACCTCCTTCTCCTCATCTCCATCCTCTACATCTCGATCTTCATCCTTTCCATCTCCACCTCCTTCTCCTCATCTCCATCCTCTACATCTCAATCTTCATCCTTTCCATCTCCACCTCCTTCTCCTCATTTCCTCCTCCATGCTCTTCACCTCTGTCCTTCCATCTCCACCTCTTTATCTCCAATTACAACTCTTTCCTCGACATCTCCATCTCTATCCTCTAATTCTTCTCCATCTCCTCCTTTATTCTCTCCATCTTCTCCTGCTCAATCCTCTCCATCTACAAGCTGGGGGAAAAAAATCTTGTAAAGTTTAGAAGTTTTGGGACGGAAGTGTTTCTGAGTCTGCACGAGGACGAGCGCGGAGCCGTTACGCTTCGTGACGGACGTCTCAGACGATGGAGGCGGATGTGGAGTATAGAGCGTGTGGGTGGACGGGTGGCGGTTACGGTATACGTGTTTTAGACGACGGAAATTACAGGCTGTGGGCGTCTGATTGGCGGATGACGAGAGGATGAGTGTGACACTGATGATGTGTTCGTGGAGAACACTTTGTCCTTCCAGGTCAGATATTAGATGTTAAGGTTGATCCAGAAGTGCGAAGATCTTGAGAACTTTCACTACGTTAAATGAGACGCCATCGTTTTTCAGCTCGCACTCGATGTACGTTCAGTGGTGAGGAACATACATGAGCTTCTGTGCCAGTGCTGCTGAGATCTGGACTCTGATTGGTCAGAATGAATTCTTTATTATCACGGTTGAGCCCATGTTGTATGTTACTGTTGCTATAGTGACAACTCCTTCACAGGTACTGTGATTTATTTACCTCCTCTCTCCTCTCGATCTCCATCATGTCTTCTCCATACCGCCATCTCACCTCTTCGTTTACACCTCCATCTCGTCTTCTCCATCTAGACCCCCCTCCGTCACATTCTGTCCATCATTTGGATCTCATCTTCATCTCATCTTTTTAATCCCAGCCTCTCCACCTCCACCTCCACCTCCATCTCATCCTCTCCACCATCATCCCAACCTCTCCATCTCCTCTACTTCTCTACATCCTCTATATCTCTACATCCGCATCTCCAACCTCTCCAAAGTTTAATCTGTGTTTAGTTGTAAGTTCTGGAAGTTGTAGAAGCTGAGCTACATCCATCCATCATCTAAGACAGACGTGTGACTGCAGACTAAAAAGACGATTCCTTGTTTAATATTTCTGTCTCTCCGTCATGTCTGCAGTCCCTCCCACCATTATACACTACGAGACCCCTGAGAGACGGCATGACACGTGTATGATGTTCATCGTCCGCGGCCAGCCGCTGCCTGAGGTGCGCTTCTTCTACAGAGACGTGGAGCTGCAGGAGACCAAATACGTCCGCATAGACAAGGACGTTTACCGGGACACGCTCGAGGGCTGCCTCATCTTCGAAAACCCCACCCACCACAACAATG
>NC_062534.1:25099440-25106940 GCF_022655615.1 Tachysurus fulvidraco
GACACTTTATCAGCAGTCACGGGACGTCCTCGGGACATAGAGCAGACGTTACGGTGCAGCTCAGATCTGGATGCTGATTGGTCAGGAGCTGTAGATCCCTTCTGTCTAACAGCAGCTCCGCAGTGATGGCAGTAGGAAAGCAGATACAGAAATAAACCTGGAGAGGGATTTTTAACGTAGCTCAAGTTTAATCCTCTTTCCTTTCACTCCTCCTCGTCCTTCTGTAGCCTTCGTGTTTTACGGCTTCTTAAAAATGTAATTTAGCTCATGGTTGTGTTGTAATTGGCTAGATAGAGATTAGGGAGGTTTTTAATAGCAAGGCGTTCTTGGAGCCGAGCTTCTGAGCGTTCGGAGGTCTTAATTATAGACAGCGCTTTCTTCTTCCGATGGCTTTATTGCAGGATTTTTTTGTCTGCTTTTATTTGACTCGGGATTTTTACACTGTATTCGGCGTCGTCAGGGTTCGCGTTCAGACAAAACGCTTAGCTGATGTGTTCGTCTCCGTGCCGGAGCGAGGACGTGTTTACGCGTCGCAAATCTCAGCCTCTGCAGCGTCAAGTGGAAACAGGAAACTCTTTTAATACAATGTTCCTGATTAGCGGATCGACGGCGATACAAAACCCATAAAAGACTAAATAAACGAATAAATGAAGCAAAGTTAAAAGGATCCGGACGGATGTGCGGAATATCGCTCCAAATCCGCGACGTGTCTCTGAGCGAGAGAAATATTTATTCTGTCCGGTTTTATGTTTGCAGCTGCAATCCGAATATTTTAGACATCTTATTAAAGTCTGTTTATGGGAAAAAAAGAAAAATTGGCGTAATAAAAGTTTCATGCCACTTTGCTGCTCCGTCGAGCGCGGAGAGAAAGTTCGTTAAATCTTGTTTGTCCACGGATTGGAGCGTGAAAATGTCTTTATAGAAACGGGTTGGAAATCAGACTAATCCTCTCACACTGTCACTGTGTGTGTGTGTGTGTGTGTGTGTGTGTGTGTGTGTGTGTGTGTGTGTGTGTGTGTGTGTGTGTGTGTGTGTGTGTGTGTGTGTGTGTGTGTGTGTGTGTGTGTGTGTGTGTGTCTCACCCTTAGCCTTATCGTTCTGAACGTTTCCAGTCTTCCTGTGGGATGATGAAGCTTCTCTGCGTTGCCTTTTTGTTTTTTTTTACCCTTCATTTCTTTTTTTCGATTTGTTTTCGCACCGGATTATGTAGCGGCTCCGAGCTGTTCCGGACACGGATTAATCCGTGGTCTCGGAACAAATTACACCGTCGAAGAGAATTCTTCGTTACGGACAGATATTTGCTCGGACACGTGACCTCGAGTTCTCTTGTTTTGGTGTAAAAGGTCAAAAAGTGACTAAAGACGTTCAGGTCCTTCATCTGAACTTGTATGTGTCATGTGACCGTCTCGTTTAGTTGGTGAATGTGCCGAGTGCGGTTAAAGACGAGACTTTATCGTGTCCTTACATGCCCAGGTTTGAACTTCTCCAGGTTCCTCGGTTCCCCAGATCCATACTTCCTTCCTAGATTCCGAGGTGTAAAGTTTCCTTCATCCAGTTTTCCTAGTTCCATACATCCATTATTAGTATGATCCATAGTGTGTGTTACATAGTGGCTTAGTGGTTAGCACGTTCGCCTCACACCTCCAGGGTCGGGGGTTCGATTCCCGCCGCCACCTCGTGGTGTTTGCATGTTCTCCCCGTGCCTCGGGGGTTTCCTCCGGGTACTCCGGTTTCCTCCCCCGGTCCAAAGACATGCATGGTAGGTTGATTGGCATCTCTGGAAAATTGTCCGTAGTGTGTGTGAATGAGAGTGTGTGTGTGTGCCCTGTGATGGGTTGGCACTCCGTCCAGGGTGTATCCTGCCTCGATGCCCGATGATGCCTGAGATAGGCACAGACTCCCCGTGACCTGAGAAGTTTGGATAAGCGGTAGAAGATGAATGAATGAATGAATGATTTCATCCTTATTGAAATCATTCATTCAAATATATTATAGACAAATATAACCTTGTTTTGACTTCCATGTTTTTTCCAAAACTATTTTAAGATCGAAATTCGGAAAACCGATTTGGAATTTTTCAGTTGGATTGCAGCCTGAACACTTTCTGAGAACACTCACCTGAGAAGTTCGGATAAGCGGTAGAAGATGGTTTTCCCAATCCAACATCTCCCCACCTGGTCCCTGACATCTGCTGCTTCGTTTCCTAGCGGATCATTTTTTGGGTTTCTTCCCTTTCATTATTTCCTTTGTTCCTTCTTTTCTCCTTCTACAGATCTTTATGTAGATTATCTAAAACTAAATAGACAGACAGAGGCTATTAACACTTGTATAAATGTGTCGGACCAGTAGACAGTCTGCACTACTTTAGCTCCTCCCACACGTCCCTCCTTGACTCACGTGGATTCAGCTTGGTGTTAATGACCACCTCCCAGTTCCCCCCCATTCCTGGTTCATGGTCATCTCAGAGTTCTTTAGTTGCACGGTCTCCCATGATCTCCTTTCATTTCGGCAGACGATGACCTTAACTGCTCTGAATTTTCATAATTTATGACTAATCTGATCAGGAGGTTGCTTTTGGACTCTCGAGCTGCAGATCTCTGACTCACTTCTAAGCTTTTGGGTAGAAGATTCTGAATGTAAGCCAGTTGCCCCTGACTCTGGTGTTACAGAGAAAAACACAAGCAGTGAAGTGCAGAGGTTTGTGGATCTCAGCACTGTTCATGTGGGAGTTTAACTTGAACTTATCCGTGTCGGGTAAACGGAGCAGCTTCATTTCACCAAAATAACCGGTTTCGTGTGTTGTCTGTACGATGGCCTCGAATATATTTTGAATAAATTGGCCGTTGTTTGTTTGCTGCATTCTCAAGGCTTCGCTTTAGATAATTAGGATAATTTACTTCCATAAACCTTGGATACGTGATTATGTGTTACTGCAGATTAAAATAAAACATTAAAGTGTTGTTGTGTGTTTGTGCGTTTGTAGGTGTCGATCGCGGTGGGCTTGGCGGGCTTCGCCTGCGTCCTCCTCCTCGTCATGTTCGTCCTCATTAACAAATACGGCAGGCGCTCCAAGTTCGGCATGAAAGGTAAGAAGTGTTTAAACAGCCTCAGCATGACATGATGCTCAGCACAAAGAAGAAGTATAACAACGTATATTAGTATTTTCTGTGTCATGCAGTAAATTGGGCAGAGCTGTTGGGTTTGATTCTGATGTCATTGTCACGGTGACGGTTATCACAAATAGTTTAATCATTTTCCCAGTTTCTTGGTTACTTAGACCTCTGGATGTCCGGTTCTTTGAGTTCCTTGGTTTACTGAGTCCCCTGTAACCGACTTCTCTGGTCACCTTAGGGGCTGGTCACTTCCTGCGTTTTCTGTGATCAGATATCTACCCGACGGTAAAAAGACCAGGTCTAAATGCCCTCCGGAACGTTTTGGAGACGGATATAAACCCGATGGTACAAACCCCTTCAGGAGGTGGTCTGGGACGAGTTTCATATGAAACTGGACAGGTATAAATGAATGTGGTTGTTCGAGCCACATACGTCCGCTATACTCCTCCCAAACGGAAGTACGTCACTCGCAGGTGACCTTTCACCCAGGCGTCTCGTCGGGGCTTAAAACGCGCTGCTGCCGGCGGCGAAAACGCAGCTAACAGTAAACGCTGTTTTTTGTAACATAAACGTTGTAACCGGTTTTTACGCCTTCTTTTTGATCGCGTTCTGAAAACCGCGTACACCAAAGTGTGTTCTGTTTCAGTTACCCCGGAAATGAGGGCAAATATATTAGCATATTATGCGGGAGTAGAAAGATGGGATCGATATCCGATTCGCCGAGACGCGTTTATGTGGCCTGATGTAAATGGGACAGTTTTAACCAATCAGAGAGCTAAGTGAAGTGACCGGGTGTAAAAAGGCCCTGAGTCTGTGGTTCTTTGTTGGCTTTGTTGTATTGTATTGTATCTTGATTCATTGATTCACTACCCAAGTCCCTGGCTCTCTGGGTCAAGGTCTTTGTTTGAAGTGTTTTTCTTGTTTTCTTTGTTACGTATGTTAGTAATCCTCTGGATCCCTGTTTATTTAGTTCCGTGTATCTCTGGTTCCATAGCTCTCCTGGGCTCTCTGGATGTGTTGTCATTGTTGTTGCATAGATATTTAGATATTTCACTCACTCACTCACTCACTCACTCACTTATTATCTTCTACCGCTTATCTGAACTTCTCGGGTCACGGGGAGCCTGTGCCTATCTCAGGCGTCATCGGGCATCGAGGCAGGATACACCCTGGACGGAGTGCCAACCCATCACAGGGCACACACACACTCTCATTCACTCACACACTCTCACACTACGGACAATTTTCCAGAGATGCCAATCAACCTACCATGCATGTCTTTGGACCGGGGGAGGAAACCGGAGTACCCGGAGGAAACCCCGAGGCACGGGGAGAACATGCAAACTCCACACACACAAGGTGGTGGCGGGAATCGAACCCCTGACCCTGGAGGTGTGAGGCGAACGTGCTAACCGCTAAGCCCCCGTGCCCCCCCCCCCCCCACCCCCATTTAGATATTTGCTTTCCCATTTCCCTGTTTATCTTGTCAATGGGTTTTCTGGTTAGTTGGTTTATTTTGCCTACAGTGATCTCTGGTTCTTTGTTTATTAGTCACCGAGTTCTCTAGATTTTGGCTCTATGAGTATATGGTTTCTTATTTATTTGGTTACCTCCGTCTCGGTTTCCTTAGGCACTGTTTCCAAAGTTCATTAGATGTCTGTGCCCATGTCACCCTGGCTCAGTGATTTTGCTTGTTCATTGGTCCTCTCTCTTAAGATTCTGCCTCCTTGGATCCTCGTTTTCTTTGGTTCTATAAATCTGTAGCTCTCTTGCCACTTTTCCACAGAGGCAGTTTGAGTGCAGGTTCGGAGCCTAATTTAGATTATTTAATTATTAGATTTCATTATTTCTTTCTTTTTCGACAGCCAAAGCACCGGCTCTGGACCAGGAAAAGTGGTTCTTAAGAACCGCTTGCGTCAGGCGGGGCTGTGGGCGGGGCTGTGAGCGGGGCTACTGTTAGATAATGTACCTTAAATATACTAATGTTTAATACACTTTTACTTTACCGCGATATGATACATTATCAGCACACATGATAGTAGGTAGCTACATGCTAAGGCTAACTTTTACCAGTGTTAATGATAAAATAACGTTATGTACTTTCTCCATCACAACCTCCGTTTATACAGATTACACGGAGCCGCACGTACACGTGAGATTCGCCGCGTTTGGGTGTTAATGTAGGTTCACAAAGCCATGAGCATTAACAGTAAAGTAACATCCGCCATTGTTGTTGTTGTGTTTGTGTTTGTCGCTGCTGTGCTAACGTCGCTGTGTAACATGACACGTATACAGTGACGTCACACTCGGCGCTGTGATGCTCTCTAGCCGACGGAAAGGGAAACCGGTTCTTAGAAGGTTCACCAGTGGAACCGACTCTGAACCAGCACCAGCGCTCGCTCTGAACCAGCACCCGGTTCTTTTTGGTGGAAAAGCGGTACTAGTGTCTCTATTCAATAGGTGTTTATTGTTTAGGAATAGATTGGTTACCTGGACCCCTGGACGTCCGAGTCCCCGGTGGTCACGGTTTGCTTAGTACCTCGTTTCCAAGATAATTAATTAGCCGGGTTTCTGCTTCCTCGGATTCACGGGTCTCTGGCTCTCAGTTCCTTTGTTATCCAAGTCCCTGGCTCTTGAGATCCTTCTGAGTTTCTTTGGTGTCTTTGAATCCTGGATCTCTGTTTGCAAAGTTCCCCAAATGTCTCTGTCTGAGATGAGCCGTTACCAGCAGCCGGTTCACTTTAATTCAATTTAATTCTAGTTTAATTCTTAAAAAAATCCAAGTAAATCGCTGTTGGATGTTAGAACATCTACAAATTGGACAAATTGGTATTTTATTAGCCAGCTGGCTAAAGATTAGGATCTGTCAGAGGTTCAGATCAGGAATACAACGTGAAGGCTTCATAGTTAGCGCAGCTTTGGTTGGAGTTCCATCTTTTCTCTCTTATCTCTCTGTCAATTCCTCTGAATCCTGGTGGCTTTAACTGGTGATGAAATTATTTGGCTGTTATGTCGGTTTTCGCTCCGTCTGTCACCATCGTTCTTTTCTGATGGCTTTGGCGGCTTTTTCTGCCATCACATTTCTGTCTCGTTCTTAATATAGTCTACTCCTACGTTGCATGTAGTCATTTGGCAGATCCCTCACTTTTATCCAGTGAGACAGAATCCGGTCCAAGACGAGCTGAGCAGCTGAAGGCTAAGGGCTTGGATCAGGAGTTTGCCAGTGGCTTTCTGGCAGTTGTGGGATTTGAACTTGTAGCCTTCTGATCACAGAACCTTAACCGCTAAGCCATCTCTGCCAAGTGTTTGTGTGTGTGTGTGTATGTGTGTGTGTGTGTATAATTCTGAACTGGACCTGGGTGTTGAACATGGCAGATGAGCTTTACCAACTGAACTGCCAATGCTGGGAGTGAATATTACACACCAGGTCTGTCAGAATAAATCTCACTCCTCAGATGCACTTCAAAGCCAAAAATGTCCACATTAATTAATTAATTAATTAATTTATTTATTTATTTATGTTTGTTCCGTCGTCTACTTTCATTTACCGTAAGTCCCTTGGAACATTTTTGCTACGTGACTCTCGCTTCACTGATTGCAGAAACATGGGCCAGTAAACAAAATGCTTGATTATTAATTTAATAAATTGGTTATAAACTATGGGGGGAGGGGGGGGAACGGCGGCTTAGTGGTTAGCACGTTCGCCTCACACCTCCAGGGTCGGGGGTTCGATTCCCGCCTCCGCCTTGCGTGTGTGTGGAGTTTGCATGTTCTCCCCGTGCCTCGGGGGTTTCCTCCGGGTACTCCGGTTTCCTCCCCCGGTCCAAAGACATGCATGGTAGGTTGATTGGCATCTCTGGAAAATTGTCCATAGTGTGTGTGTGTGTGTGTGAGTGAGAGTGTGTGTGTGCCTTGTGATGGGTTGGCACTCTGTCCAGGGTGTATCCTGCCTCGATGCCCGATGACGCCTGAGATAGACACAGGCTCCCCGTGACCCGAGACGTTCGGTAGGAGATTACCTTAAGGTTCCTACTCGATGCCCTGCCTGCAGCAGACACACTTGGTTAAAGACACGCTGGTGTTTATTACTGATATCTGACGTACGACTGTTGCTCTCGTCTCCGAGGTGTTCGATTGGAAGTATTTTTTAGCATTTTGTGTATAAACCTGAGTATAAATGAATGCACCTCATTCTAACAGAGAGCGAGTGGCAGGATTGTTTTTCCATTCTTGGCATTTTGCCATCTCTATTCACTTCCCTTTATTTTCTCCATTGCTGCAGGGAAATGCAGTGTGTGTGTGTGTGTGTGTGTGTGTGTGTGTGTGTGTGTGTGTGTGTGTGTGTGTGTGTGTGTGTGTGTGTGTGTTGTATTTGTTTCAGTTCCTC
>NC_062534.1:25111940-25121940 GCF_022655615.1 Tachysurus fulvidraco
GACAGACAGACAGGCAGGCAGACAGACAGACAGACAGACAGACAGACAGACAGACAGACAGAGACAGACAGACAGGCAGGCAGACAGACAGGCAGGCAGACAGACAGGCAGACAGGCAGGCAGGCAGACAGGCAGACAGGCAGACAGACAGGCAGACAGACAGACAGGCAGACAGACAGACAGGCAGACAGACAGACAGGCAGACAGGCAGGCAGACAGGCAGATATATTACCGTAGCTGCTAACAGAGTATCAGACTTTAACTAGCGTAAACACACACAGCAGTGTTAGCATTATGATCACGCTAATGCTAAAACAATCAGATTTCACCGTTGACACAATAAACATTCATTTTATTTCACAGTTTAGTGTTTGGAGGCAGGAGGAAACTAGAGAACCAGGAGGAAACCAGAGAACCAGGAGGAAACCAGAGAACCTGGAGGAAACCAGAGAACCAGGAGGAAACCAGAGAACCAGGAGGAAACCAGAGAACCAGGAGGAAACCAGAGAACCAGGAGGAAACCAGAGAACCAGGGGGAAACCAGAGAACCTGGAGGAAACCTGTACAGTTTTGTACAGAGTCAAGATTTTCTCAATTCTCTGTGAAGTGTTTATGAGTCGTCAGTCACAGCTTAACGTCCATCTTTTTATCCTGTTGTACATGACCTCTTATTACACGTGTATAAAAACATCCTGAGTGAAACTACAGCTTGGAACTCTGGACAAACTCCGAGCAGCTCGTCACCTGCTGACACAGGAAATGGTTTAGAGAGTAAAACTTGTCAGAAATCTCTCCGTGTTCTCAGACAGATGTCTCCCAGGACCTAAAGGTTCTCTACGTTCCAGACGAAAAGACGTGACTGTAATATGATGAGATTTCACACGACTCCATCAGATCAGAACTGAGCCTTGACCAAACTCCTCCGTTTCCTCGGCGCGGTCCGAGTCCACGCTCCGATCGCTCCACGCTTGGGCGCGGGACGTCGTTTGTCACTGTCTGTTTTAGCGACTCACCTGAACTTCACCACCAGCGTGAGGTGAGACCGGGGTGACATGTCCATCTACAGACCGCTGGGTGAATCCTGATGAGAGAGAGAGAGAGAGAGAGAGAGAGAGAGAGGGAGAGGGAGAGGGAGAGGGAGGGAGAGAGAGAGAGAGAGAGAGAGAGAGAGAGAGAGAGAGAGAGAGAGAGAGAGAGAGAGAGAGAGAGAGAGAGAGAGAGAGAGAGAGAGAGAGAGAGAGAGAGAGAGAGCGAGGCGGGGAGAAATAGAGAGAGAGAGAGAGAGAGAGAGAGAGAGAGAGAGAGAGAGAGGAATCTGATTCTCATTTCTTTCTAATTTTAGAAGCCAGGCTAAACTATACATAAACTATACATAAACTATACATAAACTATACATAACTATACATAAACTATACATAACTATACATAAACTATACATAAACTATACATAAACTATACATAAACTATACATAAACTATACATAACTATACATAAACTATACATAACTATACATAAACTATACATAAACTATACATAACTATACATAAACTATACATAAACTATACATAACTATGCACACACATTAGCACAGCTCATTAAACGCGATGGCAATTAGCCACTGTAGCAAGCTAGTAAGTGTTCTGTGAAGCCTGACTGAGATTCAGTCTAATCTCTAGCTTTATTTAAAGCCTGGACAACGTCCTCAGATTTCTCTTCTTGACTGACAGGAGTGAGAGGAACCCGATTCCTTCTGTGGAAGTCGATCCACCTGCTCATCACAGGTCACTCAGGTCTCACTGGATGTTCTTCTCACTTCTCTTCATCAACCAGCACAACTGGATGTTTATTATTCCGTGTACGTTCCAGGATGTTCTACAGAGATCTTCTATAATATGTCTTTATCATAAACCTTCTCTACATTCTCTTATTAAAGATGAAATGTCAACAATATGAAGTAGTAACGGAGCCGACGCTAGTAATGAAGAATAATCTGGAATTCCATCAGTCCATGCTAGTTCGGCGGCAGACCTGCTAGCGTACGATAAGACTAAAAGCTAAACGTAGAGAAATCTATTGTTCTTGTGCTCGTGGATGTGTTCACGAGGCTCGGATGCTGATGTGTGGTGCAGTGTTTTAATTCCCAAAATAAACCATCTCGGACGGATTCCGTACGTACGTCCGCACGTACGGCGATCCGCGTAGCGACATTTTGACGCTCTGCACCTTCGTCGATCTTCCCGGACCCAGTTTAGCGTCGAGCCGTCCTCTTTTTCCATCTCCTGCGGCTTCCTCCTCCGTCTGCCGAGTCCTGAGGACACTCTGACTTGAAATGTACATTAAAGATGGAGGACTTAGGCAGCATCATGCCTGGATGGACCTTCTCCTCACATACCGTACGCCTCGACGGGTTTTAGCCGAGAGATTTTCCTTTCGGCCGCACAGACGATCTGCTCGCGTGTGAGTGACCGTACAAGACGGTGCTTAAACATGCACTTTCCAGCCACCGGACTAATAATTATGTTTATCTTTAAGCAGCCAATTAAAATGGTAATGAACATTTACTAAAGACTGCGCTGCATTTCCAGATGAAGATAATAAACTGACATTTTTGTTGCCAGCATTGTGTGTGTGTGTGTGTGTGTGTGTGTGTGTGTGTGTGTGTGTGTGTGTGTGTGTACAAGGTCATTTGACTCGGTGCCATGTGCTACAGAGCTTCCTCCAGTCTCTGATGAAAGCCAGGTGATTGTGTTTAAAAGAAGGACGTGTTTCATTTGGACTGGGTGTTAATATGAAGCTCGGGGAGTTGAATAGACGAACAGGCCACTAAACCGAAGTACAACGAATTAAACGTTAAATCCTGAGCGTTAAATTGGTCCATTATTTCCTCTCCGAGCTGCCAGGGGGTCATCCGGATGTCACGAACGCTGAAGAACGTCGTACAGCACTGCTGAGTTCTGCTGCATCGTTGCGTAGAACAGCAGTGCGGTACTTTATCGTTTCTATAGCAACAGTTCCTTCAGATACGTCTTTAACGTGTGTGACGTGCGGAAGGAGTCTCTGGTGTCGGAGCTTGGAGGTAGTCAGAGGTAGAGCTGGGAGTTTGAGCTAGTGAGAGAAGGACTGTTTATAGCGTCAGTGAGAACATGAACGAGCTTCATGCAACAATCCCATCGGACTGTTTACAACCATCCTGTTGTTGATTATTTTCCTATAACAGCATGACATTTTTTGCAGGATCTGTCCCTAGAATCCCTTTAAGTATAAAATAAAATAAAGATATTTTTTTAAATTACTTTAATACATTTATAAACAATTTTTGAATGCTATTTATTTATTTATTTATTTATTTATTTATTTATTTATTTATTTATTTATTTATTTATTTATTGTTTGTTTATTTGTTTGTTTTGTTTATTCATTCATTCATTCATTTTCTACCGCTTATCCGAACTTCTCGGGTCACGGGGAGCCTGTGCCTATCTCAGGCGTCATCGGGCATCGAGGCAGGATACACCCTGGACGGAGTGCCAACCCATCACAGGGCACACACACTCTCTCATTCACACACACACACACACACACACACACTCACACACTACGGACAATTTTCCAGAGATGCCAATCAACCTACCATGCATGTCTTTGTACCGGGGGAGGAAACCGGAGTACCCGGAGGAAACCCCCGAGGCACGAGGAGAACATGCAAACTCCACACACACAAGGTGGAGGCGGGAATCGAACCCCAACCCTGGAGGTGTGAGGAGAACGTTCTAACAACTAAGTCACCGTGCCCCCCTATTTATTTATTTATTTATTTATTTATTTATTTATTTATTTATTTATTTATTTATTTTTATTAATGAGTAGATTTTATTATATGGATGTATATTTCTTCACGTATTTCTATGTTTAATTGAACCTTTTTAAAATTTAATCTTAATTATTTTAATATATTAAAATATATTATTATATATATTAATATATTATTTAATATGTAAATTCATGTAAATATTACTTGAGTAGCAAAATAAATCTGTTTTAATTCATCAAATTATAAATAAATATTTATAAATTATAATATATAAATTATAATTATAAATAATTTTTTGAGAATAATTAACATTCAAATTTTAGACAAGATTTAATCTGTTATTATAAATATTGAAATAGTTTAATGAAGCTAGCATGACCGATTAGCGCGTGCGTACAGCTGTATTTAGAGTCATTAGCTAACTTTTCAGCGACGCTCTCGGGGTGTGGTTCCTCGTCTCAGTTAGATACTGAAGGTCAGATGTTCTTTAGTTTTAAATGCGATGATCTGAAGATGTGCTTCAATACAAAAAGAAAAGGGGGCGGAGTCCCGTGGCTCAGCGTGATGAGGGCTAGTGTTCATGGTGTGTTTATGTAACTTGTGTAAACTCGCAGCAGGTCGTCTCAGGCTTTACGCCACGGGGAACAGAGAAACCTCAGCAGAATCTTCTGATGAACCCAATTACTCCACATCCAAAGCTCCAAATTGGTCTGTGCTGACTCTGAAGTTGCTTCTCTACAGAGGAAAAGTTTCACAGGAGTTTCTTCAGCCCAGCAGATGCTACTTCATCAGAAGCGATGATGAAACAGAGCGCATGCGGCTTTACTGACTCTCACATAAAAGGAAAATTATACGTCTGTTAAAAAAGTGCGTCGCAAAGCAATTTGTTCAGAAACTAAAAGCGTATTTAAATAAAACCAGAACAAAGGTAGATGAAGGTTTAAGATCTTCTTCAGATGTGATTCCTTTAATTCAGTCATGAAAAGAAATCCCCATTTTTATGAGAAGTGAGTGAGCCAATCAGCATACAGAACAGGCCTGTGTGTCAGTCTCGGTGAAGGAGGCGTGGCTTGTGTGTCAGTCTCGGTGAAGGAGGCGTGGCTTGTGTGTCAGTCTCGATGAAGGAGGCGTGGCTTGTGTGTCAGTCTCAGTGAAGGAGGTGTGGCCTGTGTGTTAGTCTCAGTGAAGGAGGTGTGGCCTGTGTGTCTGTCTCGGTGAAGGAGGCGTGGCTTGTGTGTCAGTCTCGGTGAAGGAGGCGTGGCTTGTGTGTCAGTCTTGATCAAGGAGGTGTGGCTTGTGTGTCAGTCTCAGTGAAGGAGGTGTGGCCTGTGTGTTAGTCTCAGTGAAGGAGGTGTGGCCTGTGTGTCTGTCTCGGTGAAGGAGGCGTGGCTTGTGTGTCAGTCTCGGTGAAGAAGGTGTGGTTTGTGTGTCTGTCTCAGTGAAGGAGGTGTGGCCTGTGTGTCTGTCTCGGTGAAGGAGGCGTGGCTTGTGTGTCAGTCTCGGTGAAGGAGGCGTGGTTTGTGTGTCTGTCTCAGTGAAGGAGGTGTGGCCTGTGTGTTAGTCTCAGAGAATAAGGTGTGGCCTGTGTGTCTGTCTCAGTGAAGGAGGTGTGGCCTGTGTGTTAGTCTCAGAGAATAAGGTGTGGCCTGTGTGTCTGTCTCAGTGAAGGAGGTGTGGCTTGTGTGTCAGTCTCAGTGAAGGAGGTGTGGCCTGTGTGTTAATCTCAGAGAAGAAGGTGTAGCCTGTGTGTCTGTCTCAGTGAAGGAGGCATGGTCTCTGTCAGTCTCAGTGGAGGAGGCGTGGCCGGTGTGTCAGTCTCAGTAAAGGAGGCGTGGCCTGGGTGTCAGTCGCAAAGAAGAAGGTGTGGCCTGTGTGTCTGTCTCAGAGAAGGAGGTGTGGCCTGTGTGTCTGTCTCAGTGAAGGAGTCGTGGCTTGTGTGTTAGTCTCAGTGACGGAGGTGTGGCCTGTGGGTTAGTCTCAGAGAAGAAGGAGTAGCCTGTGTGTCTGTCTCAGTGAATGAGGTGTAGATTGTGTGTCAGTCTCAATGAAGGAGGTGTGGCTTGTGTGTCTGTTTCAGATAAGGAGGCATGGTCTTTGTCAGTCTCAGTGAATGAGGCATGGCTTTTGTGTCAGTCTCAGTGAAGGAGGTGTGGCTTGTGTGTCTGTCTCAGTGAAGGAGGCATGGTCTCTGTCAGTCTCAGTGGAGGTGGCATGGCTTGAGTGTCAGTTTCAGTGAAGGAGGTGTGGTCTCTGTCAGTCTCAGAGAAGGAGGTGTAGCCTGTGTGTCTGTCTCATTGAAGGAGGCGTGGCTTGAGTGTAAGTTTCAGTGAAGGAGGTGTGGCCTATGTATCAGTCTTATCAAAGGAGGTGTGGCCTGTATGTCATTCTCAGTAAAGGAGGTGTGGCCTGTATGTCATTCTCAGTAAAGGAGGTGTGGCCTGTGTGTCAGTGTAAGTGAAGGAGGTGTGGCCTGTGCATCAGTCTTATCAAAGGAGGTGTGGCCTGTGTGTCGGTCTCAGGGAAGATCTTCATCAATCATCTACACCTTTTAACGATGCGTTTCCTCCATGTTCCAACCATATCATGCCCTCTAAAGCTCCAGCATACATTTTAACCCAGACGTTTATGTAGGCTAGACCCTAAGGATAGCGCAGGGCCGAGCGATCTGCTGTCCACGCTGTTGTCCTGTTTAGCTTCAGTCATGTGAGTTCTCTTTCCCTCAAGCTTCACGCTAATGAGAACTCGGCCGTTTTAATGTTTCATGAGGAGCCCTTTGAATTTTTTAAGGTGTTGAGAGTAATTGTTGTGTAATCACACGCCATTTCCTCAATTATTCATCAGCGAGGATATACAGAGACACGTTAGAGGAGGTAGAGAAGGAAGAAGTGATGGATGGAGATGGAGAGGAGACGGCGATGGATGCATCGTCGAATCGACCTTCGACTCTTTTATAAAAAAATAAATGCTGTAAATGAATGAAAGCTGGCAGTGGCACATTAGCATCTTCTAAATGAGGCTGTTGATGGATTCCTCTGGATTCTGATTAGTCTGACGTTAGTCCTACGGTTTCTATAGCAACGGCTCATTCACAACAACTTGCATGGCTCTGCTGGTTAATAATAAATAGAATAAAAATAGTAGAAACGGTGAAGAGGAAAGAGCCAGAGCTTTGTAGACAGGAATTTGTGAGTGTGTATTTCTTAGTGGTTAGCACGTTCGCCTCACACCTCCAGGGTCGGGGTTCGATTCCCACCTCCGCCTTGTGTGTGTGGAGTTTGCATGTTCTCCCCGTGCCTCGGGGGTTTCCTCCGGGTACTCCGGTTTCCTCCCCCAGTCCAAAGACATGCATGGTAGGTTGATTGGAATCTCTGGAAAATTGTCCGTAGTGTGTGAGTGTGTGAGTGAATGAGAGTGTGTGTGTGCCCTGCGATGGGTTGGCACTCCGTCCAGGGTGTATCCTGCCTCGATGCCCGATGACACCTGAGAAGTTCAGATAAGCCGTAGAAGATGAGTGAGTGAGTGAGTGAGTGAGTGAGTGAGTGAGTGAGGGAGTGAGTGAGGGATGTAAATTGTAATTGTAGTAAATTTCTGAGGTAAAAGAGGAATAAATCAGAAAATAATCATCTTCAGAGTACTAGCTCTTGGTGGATTTGATATTTCCTCCAGTGTGTCGATGTGCTAATGGTCTCATTAACGTCTTTCACTGTTTTTAACAATGCTGTCTTTAACATTTTACACTCTAACACTTAATGGCCTCGAGTCAGCCGGCGCCAAGACGCTCCCTCTCTTATTTCTCCGTATTTCAAACCTGGCTGAAAGTTCCAGACCTTTGCCCTTATTGGATTTTCCATTAGCGCGCGACACTGCTAGCTGTCTCTGACTGAAGATTCATTTCCATCTTTATGGGTCCCTCCGCCGTACCCCATGGTGCCTGCTGTCCTGTTAGACCTTAAACTAGAGCTTTAATATATTCTTAAACCAAGGACCAGTATTTGGGAGCATATACACAATTTATCATGCTGATAAAGAATTTCCCAAATTGGAAAAACAAAAAAATGCCTCCGAACTAGAAATCCCTGTCATGTCGACGTGGCAGTTCAGACATCGACATGCAAACAGAATAAAAAAATTAAAAGTTACGCACTTTAAATAAGAAAATATACAACATTATACACTATAAGAAATATTGCACATTCATCCATCCATCCATCCATCCATCCATCTTCTACCACTTTATCTGGGGCCTGGTCGCGGGGGCAGCAGACTAAGCAGGGATGCTCAGACTTCCCTCTCCCCAGACACTTCCTCCAGCTCTGAATGATCCTAGGAGCTATGCTGTCTGGGGCTTTTTGCCCCTGGTAGGGTCTCCCAAGGCAAACAGGTCCTAGGTTACAGGCCAAAGAGCGGTTTAAAAAGCCCCTTATGAAGAATTCAATATCAAGGTCCGTGACGTCGCCCGGTATGGCGCAAGCGGGGCCCCACCCTGGAGCCAGGCCCGGGGTTGGGGCTCGCATGCGAGCACTTGGTGGCCCGGTCTTTCCCCACAGGGCCCGGCTGGGCTCAGCCCGAAGGAGCGACGTGGGGCCGATCTCCCGTGGGCCCACCGCCTGCATGAGGAACTGTAAGGGGTCGGTGCATTGTGGATTGGGTGGCAGTCGAAGGCAGGGGCCTCGGCAACCCAATCCCCGGAAATACTTACTGATGTTTAAATTCAAACAAACAAAGAACCTCGATCTAAACTTTAATGGAGGCGTCTCGGTTTATTTCTCGACTGGTTTCAGCAGCTTTAACGCACAAAAACAATTGTCCTTAACGTCTCATCTCGCAGTTCCACTCCACACCCCTGGAGGTCTCCACTCCTCTGTCATCACAGCTCTCACATCCTACTCATTCACTTCCTCATTCACTTCCAAATTCACTTCCTCATTCACTTCCTCATTCACTTCCTCATTCACTTCCTCATTCACTTCCCAAACTCTGCCAGACGCTCCCTCGAGGGATGCACTTATTTCCAGGGATTTCAGGACAGCGTAACAGATATTGCGTCATCGGGTAGGCGTGGCCTATTTGATCATCTAACCCTAACCGTAGTTTTTGGTTGTTTATTTTTCTTTTTAAAAACAGCTTAACTGTAAGATAATAAAGCTTAATAGATATAAAACATAAAATCTACCTGTATGACTGTTTTGTCCTTCATTATCCATCGTAGGTTTGCTCTTTTTTTTTCCAAGACCTGCAGAAACTTTACGTCGTGGTAACGAAACAACTGGAATTTAGTGAATGCCCTTCCTCGATCCTGCGTGCTTCACCTTCAATTCACCATCTTTCAAAAATACTAATGCAAAAATTTCTTTAAATGTTGTAAAATTACACCAAAACAAGGGAAGAAAGGCTTTTGAATCAAAGATGCAGATGTACGTTTACACGTGTCGTAAGTCTATTAGATTTTAATATTTAATTGTAAAATAATTACTCGGGGGGGGGGGCACGGTGGATCGGTGGTTAGCACGTTCGCCTCACACCTCCAGGGTTGGGGGTTCGATTCCCACCTCCTCCTTGTGTGTGTGGAGTTTGCATGTTCTCCCCGTGCCTCGGGGGTTTCCTCCCCCGGTCCAAAGACATGCATGGTAGGTTGATTGGCATCTCTGGAAAATTCCCTGTGTGTGTGTGAATGAGAGTGTGTGTGTGTGTGTGTGTGTGTGTGTGTGTGTGTGTGTGTCCTGTGATGGGTTGGCACTCCGTCCAGGGTGTATCCTGCCTCGATGCCCGATGACGCCTGTGACGCTCTCATCAACTGTTTCAGATAGCTGATGGTAGCTAAGCTAAGCTATGGAGCTACAGGGCTCTCAAGTTTTGAAGACGGGCAAGAGTGACATCTCCACCCCCCCCACCCCCCGTGACCACCCCCATCCCCAAACAAACAAAAATCCTTGTTTCACCGGGATCACTGAACACATTTAACCATACAAAGTACAATTTCCATTTATTAATAGCTGTGTCATGTTGAGGTTTTGTTCAAACCGACCATCGAAAATCCCCTCGTTGGTGAATATGTTTTTTTTTTTTTTTTTTTAATTGGTTGTTGCGTTAAATCTTACCCAGATACAATAGTGCTATTTTCTGATTGGCTGTTGTGTAGCCTGTTTTTCTGATTGGCTGATAAGTGTCAGGCTCGACTAAGAACTCCAT